>NC_052165.1:95405935-95452309 GCF_902713615.1 Scyliorhinus canicula | reverse complement strand
CCCTCCCTCCCCACCCATCCCTCCCTCACTCTCTCCTCCCTCCACACCCATCACTCCCTCTCAGCCCCCTCACCACCCTCACACTTCCCTCCCTCACTCTCTGCTCCCTCCTCACCCCATCACTCCCTCTCAGCCCCCTCACCACCCTCACACATCCCTCCCTCACTCTCTGCTACCTCCCCACCCTCACACATCCCTCCCTCACTCTCTGCTACCTCCCCACCCTCACACATCCCTCCCTCACTCTCTGCTCCCTCCCACCCTCACCCTCAAACATCTCTCCCTCACTCTGCTCCCTCCCCACCCTCACCCATCCCTCCCTCACTCTCTGCTCCCTCCTCACCCTCAAACACTCCTCTCTCTCCTCACCCTCAAACACCCCTCCCTCACTCTCTCCTCACCCTCAAACACCCCTCCCTCACTCTCCTCCCTCCCTACTCTCACCCATCCCTCCCTACTCTCACCCATCCCTCCATCACTCTCCTCACCCTCAAACACCCTCCCTCACTCTCTGCTCCCTCCTACCCTCACCGTCAAACATCCCTCCCTCACTCTCTGCTCCCTCCCCACCCTCAGACATCCCTCCCTCACTCTCTGCTCGCTCCCCACCCTCAGACATCCCTCCCTCACTCTCTGCTTCCTCCCCACCCTCAGACATCCCTCCCACACTCTCCTCCCTCCTCACCCTCAAACACCCCTCCCTCACTCTCTGCTACCTCCCCACCCTCAGACATCCCTCCCTCACTCTCTTCTCCCTCCCCACCCTCAAACACTCCCTCTCTCTCCTCACCCTCAAACACCCCTCCCTCACTCTCTCCTCACCCTCAAACACCCTCCCTCACTCTCTCCTCCCTCCCTACTCTCACCCATCCCTCCCTACTCTCACCCATCCCTCCATCACTCTCCTCACCCTCAAACACCCTCCCTCACTCTCTGCTCCCTCCTACCCTCACCGTCAAACATCCCTCCCTCACTCTCTGCTCCCTCCCCACCCTCAGACATCCCTCCCTCACTCTCTGCTCTCTCCCCACCCTCAGACATCCCTCCCTCACTCTCTGCTCCCTCCCCACCCTCAGACATCCCTCCCACACTCTCCTCCCTCCTCACCCTCAAACACCCCTCCCTCACTCTCTGCTACCTCCCCACCCTCAAACACCCCTCCCTCACTCTCTGCTCCCTCCCCACCCTCAGACATCCCTCCCACTCTCTTCTCCCTCCCCACCATCAAACACCCCTCCCTCACTCTCTGCTCCCTCCCACCCTCACGGCCAAACATCCCTCCCTCACTCTCTGCTCCCTCCCCACCCTCAAACACCCCTCCCTCACTCTCTGCTCCCTCCCCACCCTCAAACACCCCTCCCTCACTCTCTGCTCCCTCCCCACCCTCAGACATCCCTCCCTCACTCTCTTCTCCCTCTCCTTTCCCACCCTCACCCTCACACATCCCTCCCTCACTCTCTGCTCCTTAACTACCCTCACCCTCAAATATCCCTCCCTCTCTCTTTTCACACCCAAACCGTCTCCCCAACCCCTCTCCTCAAACCCCCGTCCCGACCTTCCCTCCTCTCTCTTTACTGCCCCACCCACGCCTGTCTCCACCTCCTGCCTGTCCCCACTTCCCACCCCACTTCGTCCTCCTTACTTGCTCCTCCCACCCTCCCCTCCTCAATTCAATCCCCTCCTCACTCTACCACCTCTCCCCACCCTCCAACTCCTCTCCTCCACTCCATCCTCCTCCTCACTCCAGTCACCCACCCTTCTCCATCCATACCCTCTCCCCAGCCTCCTTACTCCACTTCCCCTCGCCACCCTACTCACTCCCAACCCCTTCTCCACACTGCAGCCCTCTTCCCCACCCTCCTCATCCTCACTCCTAGCACAAACCCTCCCCCTCACTCGACTCCCAATCTCCATCCTCCTCATCTCACTCCATTGCCACTACCTGCTGTCACCCTCTTCTTTCCTTTTCACTCCCCGCTCTCCCTCTTCTCCATTCTCTCATTCTGCTACTCCCGACTTCTCCTCCCTTTCCCAACCTTTTGCTTTTTCCCCTTTCCCCTCCCTATGTTCCCTCCCTTACTCTCCCTCTCTCTCCCCCACTCTATCTCCCACTCCTCCTCCTCCCCACTCTCTGCTCCCCTCTCACCCCTTCCTCACCCAACTCTCCTTCCTCTCCCCACAGCCCGCCCTCTCCCTTGAGTGGCGGCTCTTACAACACTTGAGAAGCTCAACACCGTCCAGGACAAAGCAGCTTTGCTTGATCAACACCCCATCCACAAACTCTCACTGAAACAATCAGCCGGCCGCTGAAATTGACACTGCCGGCTGCTCTCTCCCTCCAATCCAACTTTTAAGTTTTAATGTTTCTGATTGGAGGGAGAGGGCAGCCGGCAGTGTCAATTTCAGCGGCCGGCTCACTTTGATCCGGAGAAGGAAGCTGCTCTCACTGAAATAATCAGCCGGCCGCTGAAATTGACACTGCCGGCTGCTCTCTCCCTCCAATCAGAAACATTAAAACTTAAAAGTTGGATTGGAGGGAGAGAGCAGCCGGCAGTGTCAATTTCAGCAGCCGGCTGATTATTTCAGTGAGAGTAGCTTCCTTCTCCGGATCAAAGTGAGCCGGCCGCTGAAATTTTAATTGGATCCACGATGGGGGTTTTTAAATTTATTTAAAAATCTATGCTAGCGCTTCCCATTGTGAGTCTACGGGGGTCTGACCTCGCCCCCGCCCCCCGTAGACTCACAATGGGAAGCGCTAGCATAGATTTTAAAATAAATTTAAAACCCCATCATGGATATCCGTGGCTCGGATGCAACGCGGGTGGCTGTCTTGGAGCCCAACACCCGCGTTATAAAGGGGGACTAGACATAGAACAGTACAGCACAGAACAGGCCCTTCGGCCCTCAATGTTGTGCCGAGCCATGATCACCCTACTCAAACCCACATATCCACCCTATACCCATAACCCAACAACCTCCCCCTGAACCTTACATTTATTAGGACACTACGGGCAATTTAGCATGGCCAATCCACCTAACCCGCACATCTTTGGACTGTGGGAGGAAACCGGAGCACCCGGAGGAAACCCACGCACACACGGGGAGGACGTGCAGACTCCACACAGACAGTGACCCAGCCGGGAATCGAACCTGGGACCCTGGAGCTGTGAAGCATTTATGCTAACCACCATGCTACCCTGCTACCCTGTAGTAAGCGCAGCCAGGGTGTGTACCCCCCACTGTACCCTTTACACCAACCCCCCATGCATGTGGCACCCCCCCTGCCCCCCCCCCCCCCCGCCAGATGGGTGGAACAGCCCTAGCCGTGACCGGCATGGCTGCCAACCTTTGCCAACATACACACAACCGTTGCTCTGCAAGTATGTCCGCCTAACACTTCATCTTGACTTTCATCACTGTCTCTCTTCCCCCTGCTGCCCCAGGAGAAGCATGTCCATAACAACCGGGATCTTGACTGGAGCGGATGGGTCCACCTGAATTGGGCCCCTCACCGTTGATGAAGAGAGGTCCCTGGACCTTGCAGGCGGTCCCGAGGACGGGATGTCCCGGATGCAGAGATCGGGTGTGAGCCACCCCCCACTGCCTGTCGTTGTTCCCTCCCCCCACCCCTGACACATCCCTCCAGGACACTGAGAGACACGACACATCCCCCGAGGACACCGAGAGACACGACACATCCACCCAGGACACCCAAAAACAGACGGATGGATAGAACACACCACCCCAGGGGACCCCGGACTTTGGTTGGATGAGGACCTCGATATTACGCCACTGTCATCTCCTACACCCTCCACCATCGCAGAGACACACCTCGGTTGGACACTTTAGCAATGAGGCTTCTGGTACACAAAATATTGCGCACAACACAGCCGCTCCGGTGTAGCAGGTGGAGGGAGACCAGCCCCAGCAACCAGCTGCTGTCCAGACGGTTCCGGGTTCCTGGAGTTCACACACTCACCCATAGACCCGATGCAGTCAGTGACCCTGGGACAAGTGGAGGGGCTGACGGCCAGCTTCCCGCAGACGCAGGTGGAGGAGTCCACCGCGTTCAGGAGCAGGGAGTGGTGCCGGTCATGCCTGTCACCCAGGCTGAAACCGCACGGGTGGTGTCCGTGGTGGAGGCAATGGGGACGACGGTGTCAGACATGGGGAGCAGTATGCAAGGCCTGAGGCTTTCCATGCAGGTGGCGTCCGTGGCCCAGGACATGGCTGCCCTCTCATAGCGTAGAGATCTTCAATCTGAGGTAGCGGGTGACCGTCCAGTCAAGAAGCAGTGTTCATTGTTAACCTATAATCACCACAAGGCGGTCAGTCTACTCCGGTTTCATCACCGCAAAAACTGGCTCCACCCAATCGGCGAAATGCAGCAGCCGGATTATTCTGAGGCTCTACAAACATTGCAGCTTGGCGTCGACTTTTCCAACATTAGCTTAAGGCACTGGGAAGACATGAAAACAAACGGGGCTGGGCCTGCCGATCCACTTGGTGCAATGCAGGGATAGAACATAGAACAGTACAGCACAGAACAGGCCCTTCGGCCCTCGATGTTGTGCCGAGCAATGATCACCCTACTTAAACCCACGTAACCCGTATAACCGTAATCAACAATCCCCCCCATTAACCTTACACTACGGGCAATTTAGCATGGCCAATCCACCTAACCCGCACATCTTTGGACTGTGGGAGGAAACCGGAGCACCCGGAGGAAACCCACGCACAAACGGGGAGGACGTGCAGACTCCACACAGAGAGTGACCCAGCCGGGAATCGAACCTGGGACCCTGGAGCTGTGAAGCATTGATGCTAACCACTATGCTACCGTGAGGCCCCATGGATCTGGAGGAACTCCGACACTCGGCAGTCGAGAAAGAAGCACAAGCCATTGTGGAGGCTATTCGTCACTGGAGGCACTACCTCGCAGGTAGGAGGCCTGGCTGGAAAACTTTGGGCAACATGCTGAGCACTGTCCACAAGCCCCCGTCTCCACCTAGAGGACACATTGCCAGTCACTCTGTAAATGGTGCATCCAATCCCAACACAGCAAGCTCGGGACATCTCTGATGGAACCATCAATTCACTAGGCACGTGCTTTAAGATATGAACAGTGGTTTTAATCTACTTACAACAGAGCCAGCCTGTTCCACGTTGAACTCTCGATGAACTGAATGACTGGCTCTGAGCATTGGTATTTATACAGCAGTCCAGGAGGAGGAGTCATGGGCGGAGCCAAGAGTGGAGCCCTGTACAAAATCCTAAGCATTCCCAGCGCTACTCCCCCTAGTGGTCGGGCAATGCAACTACGCTTACAAATGCATGGTCTCATGTATATACAATACAGTGTGAATTATGGAGTTACATTCACCACATTCACCCCCTACAAAAAAAAATCTAGTCCGGCGGGGGAGGTGGTTCATAAATTGAGTCTGCCCGGTGCGATCTGCGGAGCACCGGGGTTGCAGCCTCTTGCGGCGGCTGGACGGGTGTTGTGGGTTGGGGTACGATGGCGGACTCCAGGGAAGATCTCGTCCGAGCTCCATACCCATCTGGTTCAACTGGAGACTGAGGGCGCTGGGCGTTAGTCGGTGCGGGCGCGCGGAGCAGGTGGAGCGAGCTAGTGGGCTCGGGAGCGCGAGGGGGCGGCTGGGTTGCACGGAACCGATGCAGCGAGCTAGTGGGCTCGGGAGCCCGAGGGGGCGGTAGGATGTGGTGTAGGGTGAGGGGTGCATTGGTAGTGATAGAGGGGATGCTGGACCCGGCGGGTGCAAGGTCCCGGAGGGATACGGTGTCCTGACGGCCGTCGGGGAACTTGACGAAGGCGTACTGGGGGTTGGAGTGAAGCAGGCGCACCTTCTCAACAAGGGGGTCGGTTTTGTGCGTCCTGACGTGCTTCCTCAGGGGTACAGGGCCCGGTGTCTTCAGCCATGCCAGAAGTGAGACCCCCGTGGTAGTGCCCCTGGAAAAAATGAAGAGCCTCTCATGAGGGGTCTGATTGGTCGCTGTGCATAAGAGGGACCTAATAGCGTGGAGCGCGTCTTGGAGGACTTGCTGCCGGAGGGTCAGTAGGACGTTCTTCCAGACTGTCGCATTCTCCCTCTCCACCTGCCCGTTTCCCCTTGGGTTGTAGCTGGTAGTCCTGCTCGAGGCGATGCTCTTGTCGAGCAGGTACTGACGCAGCTCGTCGCTCATGAAGGACACACCCCGGTCGCTGTGCACGTAGCTGGGGAAACCAAACAGGGTGAAGATACTATGCAGGGCCCTAATGGCTGTGTAGGAGGTCATGTCGGGCCACAAAATAGCAAATGGGAAGCGGGAGAACTCATCTATGACGTTTAATAAGTAAACGTTCCTGTTAGTTGAGGGGAGTGGCCCTTTGAAATCGATCGCGAGGCGTTCAAAGGGCCTAGAAGCCTTGACCAGGTGGGCCCTGTCTGGTCTAAAAAAGTACGGTTTGCATTCCGCACAGATCGGGCAGTCTCTGGTGACAGCTTTTACCTCAGTGGAGAAAGGCAGATTTCGGGCTTTGATGTAGTGGGCGAGCCGGGTGACCCCCGGGTGGCAGAGGTCGTTGTGGATGATTTTCAGGTGGTCGATCTGCGCGCTGGCGCACGTCCCGCGGGATAGGGCATCTCGGGGTTTGTTGAGCTTCTCCGGTCGATACTTAATATCGTAGCTATAGGTGGAGAGTTCAATACTCCACCGCAGGATTTTGTCGTATTTAATCTTGCTCCTTTGCGAGTTGTCAAACATGAAGGCAACCGATCTTTGGTCGGTGATAAGGGTGAACCTCCTACCTGCGAGGTAGTGCCTCCAGTGACGAATAGCCTCCACAATGGCTTGTGCTTCTTTCTCGACTGCCGAGTGTCGGAGTTCCAAAGCGGAGAGGGTACGGGAGAAAAATGCAACTGGTCTCCCTGCCTGATTTAAAATGGCTGCAAGAGCTACCTCTGAGGCGTCGCTCTCTACCTGAAAGGGGGTGGATTCATCCACCGCCCGCATGGCCACTTTGGCGATGTCCTCCTTGATGAAGTTGAAGGCCTGGCGCGCCTCAGCTGACAGGGGAAATAGCGTGGCCTTAAAGAGTGGGCGGGCTTTGTCCGCATATTGAGGGACCTACTGGGCATAATACGAAAAGAATCCCAAGCACCGTATGAGGGCCTTGGGAGAATGAGGGAGGGGGAGTTCTAAGAGTCCGGTCCGGGTCGGGACCCAGGACTCAGTTTTCCACGACACAGCCGAGGATGGCTAGTCTGGTTGTGCGGAAAACGCATTTCTCCTTGTTATAGAGCTGTAATTTGGCATAGCTAGCGCCTTGGATTGTGAGCGTCGCGGCGGTGCGCCCATGGATCTGGGCAGAGTGGGAGCCCGAAGCGAGGGAGATAGTTTGCCGCGCGGAGAAAACGGGGAGCGAACAGCGTCTTACCAGATCTGGGTGTATGAAGCTCTCAGTACTCCCGGAGTCAAAAAGGCACGGTGTACTGTACCCGTTAATTTGGACCGTCGCCATCGGGTTTCGCAGATGCTTTGGGCGTGATTGGTCCAGAGTGACTGCGCTGATTTGCGGGTCGTCGGCGGCTCGATCAGCTGTGCTGGAGTGGCCCCGTGATGACTGCCATCTGAGTTCGTAGTCGTCGAGGTGAGTTTCAGAGTTTGAAGGGGATGGATTCCAAGATGGCCGCCCCCATGAGTCGCACATGGCCGGCGGCATGGAGGAGGATTGCCAAGATGGCCGCCCCCATGAGTCGCACATGGCCGGCGGCATGGAGGAGGATTGCCAAGATGGCTGCCCCCATGAGTCGCACATGGCCGGCCGCATGGAGGAGGATTGCCAAGATGGCTGCCCCCATGAGTCGCACATGTCGGGTGGGGGTGGAGTCGGCATACAGGCTGCAGAATTTTGGGGCCTGCGGGCCTGTGAATTCAGGGAACGAGTGCTTTAAGCCATGGGAGGGTTAGAGGCCGGGGCTTTCTTCGCCAGACACACTCTGGCATAGTGTCCTTTTCACCCGCAGCTGCTGCAGGTCGCGTTGCGGGCCGGGCAGTGCTGCCACGGGTGCTGATTCTGGCCGCAAAAGTGGCAGGCTGGGGCAGCATTGTGGCTGGGTGGCCGCGTGGCGCAGGCCAGGGGGAGTCGCTGGTCGGGGGCCCATGACGGGGCCGCGGGGAACGAGGTGAGGCTGCGGAAGGAGACCTCCATAGGGGTAGCAAGTTCGACAGTCACTTCAAGATTTAGGGCCCCCTTTTCCAGCAGTCGCTGCCGCACGTAATTTGACCTAAGGCCTGCAACAAAGGCATCGCGTACAGCAAGTTCTCTATGTTCTGCCGCGGTAACCGCCTGGTAATTACAGTCACTAGATAAAGTTTTAAGCTCTCTCAGGAATTCTGCGAGCGATTCCGTAGGCCGCTGGCGGTGAGTAGTAAACACGTGTCGCGCGTAGACCTCATTTACAGGCCTTATATACATTTTGTCGAGTAGCGCTCGGGCTTCAGTATAGGAACCGGCGCAGTTTAGTTGAGTTGAGATTCTGTGGCTCACCCTCGCGTGCAGTAGGCTCAGTTTCTGCTCCTCCGTTGTTTCGGCTGTGCTTGCTTCCGCCAGGTAGGCTTTAAAACACCACAGCCAATGAGAAAAAATTTCTTTTGCCTCTGCATCCTGTGGGTCGAGTTCCAGTCGCTCAGGCTTGAGGGCTGATTCCATGATTGATCCTGACTGTTTCTTAAGTAGATTAAATTGATGAGACCATCAATTCACTAGACACGTGCTTTGAGGTATGAACAGTGGTTTTAATCTACTTACAACAGAACCAGCCTGCTCCGCATTGAACTCTCGATGAACTGAACGACTGGCTCTGAGAATTGGTATTTATACAGCAGTCCAAGGGGAGGAGTCGTGGACGGAGCCACGGGTGGAGCCCTGTACAAACTCCTAAGCATTCCCAGAGCTACTCCCCCTAGTGGTCGGGCAACGCAACTGCGCTTACTGCGCATGGTCTCATGTATATACAACACAATGTGAATTACGGAGTTACATTCACCACCATTTCCATGTACTACACTGAGAGGAAAGCACAGGGATTGACAGCTGTAGATCACCGGAGTGAGTGTGACACCACTCTTGTCACCAGTGTAACTAAGTGAGGGAAGTCCAACGAGTAAACAGAAGGTGATATTTATCAAAATAACAGGTATTTACGCATTGCCCAGTTTTACCTCACCGGGTCCTCCCTCTGTGTCAGCCGATTCCAGACTGGCTGACCGTTTACACAATTATGGTTAGTGTAATAATCCACAGGAGGCAGGAGTCCCGTCACCACACCAATATTTATTGCCAATAACTGTATACAAGAGCAGCTTTAAACAGTGCTGCTCACATTCCAGTCAACTTAAGACTCATCACAAAGCCTACACAGGTGATTATATGGGCCCCCTCAATGAGCTATCATCCAGGGAGCTCATACTCCAATTGGCCAACCAATAATGCTAATTGGAGGTCATTACACCCCTCCCTCCCAAGGTCCGAGGAATTCCTGCCAGCTGGCATTCCTCTGAGCTTCTTCCTGCTCCTCATGTCCGGGTCTGTCACCTCTGTGTCGTACGTCGGGTCCTTCTCCGACGTGGGCGGGGTGTACCTTCTAGGTGTCCGTCTTTTTCTTGACGACCTCCTTGGAAGTTGTTCTTCCTCCTCCTCGGGGAGAGGTGTCGCAGCGGCCTCGTCGAACGTGTCCATCTCCGACACTGACGACTTGATGACGGGGTCTGGAAAAATTGCTCGGGGCGGCGGTCCTGCTTCGCCTTCCTCCAGGTGTGGTTCCGCTGCCCTTATTTGGTCTAGGTGTTTCTTCAGCACGTTACCTCCTATCGAAACTTCATAGGATATGGGCCCTGTTTGGGACTCTACCGTGCCTTTGACCCACGTTGGGCCATTCCCATAATTCTTGACCCAAACTGGTGCCCCCACCTGGAAATGTCTCTGCTGCCGGCTATTATCATGCCCCCTGCGTTGGGCCTCCTGTTGTTTCTCCACTTTCCCCGTTAAATTTGGGAAAAGGAGACTCAGCCTCGTTCGCAGCCGCCTTCCCATTAAGAGTTCAGCTGGCGGTATGCACGTTGTGGAATGCGGTGTGGTCCTGTAATCAAACAGCCAGCGGGAGAGCTTTGTGTCCATTGACGCTGCCGGCTGCTTCTTGAGTCCCGCTTTAAGTGTGTGGACCGCTCTCTCTGCCAGCCCATTGGACGCTGGATGGTAAGGGGCCGTTTTGACGTGGCGGACTCTGTTTTAGGAATTTTCCAAATTCCCCACTTGTGAATGCCGTTCCGTTCTCCGACACCAATACCCCGGAAGTCCATGTGTTGCAAATGAGGCCCTGAGCTTTTCGATTGTCGATGCTGTGCTTGCCGTGTTTACCCGGTGGACGTCCAACCATTTGGAGTGGGCGTCCACTATCACCAAAAACATTGAGCCCATGAAAGGGCCGGCGTGGTCAATATGCAGGCTGGTCCACGGTCTGCCTGGCCATTCCCACGGGTGCAATGGCGCAGCTGGTGGCACTCTTTGCCCCTGTTGGCACTCCTGGCACCGACGTACCAAGGCTGCTATGTCTGTGTCCAATCCTGGCCACCAAACGTAGCTTCGAGCTAGCATCTTCATTTTAGACACCCCTGGGTGTCCGTGATGTAACTCGGTTAAGATTGGCTGACGGCCCTGAGCTGGGACTATTACCCGGGCTCCCCATAATAGGATACCGTCTTCTACGGTTATTTTGTTCTGCTCCAGTATGGGTGCATCTGGGGCTCCACTGGTCTTTCTAGTTCCCCTGTTAGCAGTAAATGCTTCATCTTGGCTAAAACTGGGTCTTTTTGTGTCCACAACCGAATACGTTGTGGGTCCACTGGTAGGGTGTCCAAAAAATTTAGAGTCATTACTGTCTCCTCTACTTTCGGTATTAGCGTCGGGGTGTCCGGGAGGGGAAGTCTGCTCAAAGCATCTGCCTTTGCTACTCGCGTTCCCGGTCTGTACTCCAGAACGTATCTATACGCCGCCAGTAGCAACGCCCAGCGTTAGATTCTAGCTGATGCGATCGGGGGTATAACCCTAATAACGGCTTATGGTCCGTCACTATGGTGAATTTCCGCCCGTACAGATACTGGTGAAATTTTTTTACTGCAAATATCACTGCCAGTCCTTCCTTCTCGATTTGGGCGTACTTCCTCTCAGCCATCGCCAAGGTCCTCGAAGCATAGGCTATTGGCCGTTCTTCCCCATTCCTTCCTCTATGGGCTAAGACGGCTCCTACCCCGTAGGGGGATGCATCACAAGTGACCACCAACTCCTTCCTTGGGTCATAATGCTCTTTCACCAATTCCGTTAATTCTTGGAAAGGTTTCGTGTCCGGCGCATCGGGATAAGTTAGACTACGTAGAATGGCGAAAGCTGAGGGTCCGCACGCCGACAGCAGGATAACCCGTTTCCTTTCGTCTGTAGTTATACCATTTGCCCGGAAGAAGTAACACATTCTCTCCACATACTGGGACCAGTTCTCAATAGTCGGGTCGAATGCATCTAACCTCCCAAAAAACGGCATTTTTGAAATAGCAAGGCTTACCCTGCGAGTGCAACAGCTGGTCTCCGCAAAGTTCTTTGTTTACCTCGTCGCCACTGTAGTAATCCACAGGAGGCAGGCGTCCCGTCACCACACCAATATTTATTACCAATAACTATATACAAGAGCAGCATGGTGGTTAGCATCAATGCTTCACAGCTCCAGGGTCCCAGGTTCGATTCCCGGCTGGGTCACTGTCTGTGTGGAGTCTGCACGTCCTCCCCCTGTGTGCGTGGGTTTCCTCCGGGTGCTCCGGTTTCCTCCCACAGTCCAAAGATGTGCGGGTTAGGTGGATTGGCCATGCTAAATTTCCCGTAGTGTCCTAAAAAGTAAGATTAAGAGGGGGGGGGGGGGGGGGTTATTGGGTTACGGGTATAAGCTGGATACGTAGGTTTGAGTAGGGCAATCATGGCTCGGCACAACATCAAGGGCCGAAGGGCCTTTTCTGTGCTGTACTGTTCTATGTTCTATGTTCTAGCAGCTCCAAAAAGTGCTGCTAGCATTCCAGTCAACTTAAGACTCATCACAAAGCCCACACAGGTGCTTATTTGGGCCCCCTCAATGAGCTATCATCTAGGGAGCTCATACTCCAATTGGCTAACCAATAATGCTAATTGGAGGTCATTACAGTTAGCAATCCCGTAGTTAGCAGCGGACCTCATACTCCTCGAGTAACACGAAAAAACAATCATTCCCACTCCGTGTGTCCCATGCAGGTTATTACAGTTAGATACAGAGTAAATCGCCGTCTACACTGTCGCTATCAAACACTCCCAGGACAATTACAGCACGGGGTTAGATGCAGAGTAAAGATCCCTCTACACTGTCCCCATCAAACACTCCCAGGACAGGTACAGCATGGGGTTAGATACAGAGTAAAGCTCCCTCTACACTGTCCCCATCAAACACTCCCAGGACAGGTACAGCCCGGGTTAGATACAGAGTAAAGCTCCCTCTACACTATCCCCATCAAACACTCCCAGGACAGGTACAGCAGGGGGTTAGATACAGAGTAAAGCTCCCTCTACACTGTCCACATCAAACACACCCAGGACAGGTACAACACGGGGTTAGATACAGAGTAAAGCTCTCTCTACACTGTCCCCATCAAACACTCCCAGGACAGGTACAGCACGGGGTTAGATACAGAGTAAAGGTCCTTCTACACTGTCCCCATCAAACACTCCCAGGACAAATACAGCACGGGGTTAGATACAGAGTAAAGCTCCCTCTACACTGTCCCCATCAAACACTCCCAGGACAGGTACAGCACTGGGTTAGATACAGAGTAAAGCTCCCTCTACACTGTCCCCATCAAACACTCGCAGGACAGGTACAGCACGGGGTTAGATACAG
The DNA here is from genome assembly GCF_902713615.1 of Scyliorhinus canicula. Classification (NCBI taxonomy): domain Eukaryota; kingdom Metazoa; phylum Chordata; class Chondrichthyes; order Carcharhiniformes; family Scyliorhinidae; genus Scyliorhinus; species Scyliorhinus canicula. The sequence continues at coordinate 95,439,335 of NC_052165.1, read as the reverse complement.
AGTAAATCTCGAAAGAAGAGTCTTTTGGACTCGAAACATTAACTTTCTAGATTCTCCATCCACAAGTATTCAAGACTTGCTGACATTAACCAGCACTTTTGTTCCGATACCACTGATGCTCATGGTACAGGCTGCTATTGACACAGTCATGTTTTTTGGAATTGGCAGTACCTCATTTTCGTAGTAATTTTGAAAATCACGGCGTTTCGTCTCCTTCAACTTCTGAATCAGACGAGTAAATTCCACTGTATAAGAGTCACAGCAGGTTCTCAGCTCCTGCTGTAGTTGTTGGTGAAACTCAGTAACCAGGAACTCCGTCTCTTCCTCAGTCCCATCGAAATGGGACTGAAACTTCTTCCTCAGCTCCTCCACCTTCCCCTCGAGGTGTGATGACATTGAAGCTGGTGCTCTGATCACTTTGTGCTTGTCAAGAAATCGCTGCTTAAAATGAAACAAAATGCACAAATAAGATACAGAGTAAAGCTCCCTCTACACTGTCGTCATCAAACACTCCCAGAACAGGTACTGCACGTGGTTAGATAAAGAGTAAAGCTCCCTCTACACTGTCCCCATCAAACACTCCCAGGACAGGTACAGCACGGGGTTAGATACAGAGTAAGCTCCCTCTACACTGTCCCCATCAAACACTCCCAGGACAGTTACAGCACGGGGTTAGATACAGAGTAAAGCTCCCTCTACACTGTCCCCATCAAACACTCCCAGGACAGGTACAGCACGGGGTTAGATACAGAGTAAAGCTCCCTCTACACTGTCCCCATCAAACACTCCCAGGACAGGTACAGCACGGGGTTAGATACAGAGTAAAGCTCCCTCTGCACTGTCCCCATCAAACACTCCCAGGACAGGTACAGCACGGGGTTAGATACAGAGTAAAGCTCCCTCTACACCAGGGGTGGGCAAACTACGGGCCGCATGCGGCCCGACAAAGGTTTTTATGCGGCCCGCCAATGAGGTGCCCGGAATCATAACCGGCATTTTTGAAAAGCCGCCGAGGAAAAGCCGCAGAAGTAAATGCGCTTATTCAATTATTATTGTTTGTAACCTGGACTCCTATTGGTCGCACACCCAACTAAACCGACCAATAAGGCAGCCTCACTTATCCACCCCACTACGCGCGTTTTTATCGTTGACTCGGCCGGGCTGTGCTTCTGTCAGTGTTAAGGATCAGCACAAGCAACTTGACACCTGATTTCAACAAACTGGTAAATGACTGCAGTCAGATGCATCATTCTCATTGACATTGCTCTGTTACTTACTGAGTTACTTTGTTTTTCAAATAAATGTGCTTTTTTTTCTTTAAAGACCTTTAATTTTGGCTATTTAAAATATTAATTATTTTACTTAATATACTATGCGGCCCTTTAAAATTGTGAATTTCTGAATGTGGCCCTTGCACGGAAAAGTTTGCCCACCCCTGCTCTACACTGTCCCTATCAAACACTCCCAGGACAGGTACTGCACGGGGTTAGATACAGGGTAAAGCTCCCTCTGCACTGTCCCCATCAAACACTCCCAGGACAGGTACAGCACGGGGTTAGATACAGAGTAAAGCTCCCTCTGCACTGTCCCCATCAAACACTCCCAGGACAGGTACAGCACGGGGTTAGATACAGAGTAAAGTTCCCTCTACACTGTCCCCATCAAACACTCCCAGGACAGTTACAGTACAGGGTTAGATACAGAGTAAAGCTCCCTCTACACTGTCCCCATCAAACACTCCCAGGACAGTTACAGCATAAGGTTAGATACAGAGGAAAGCACCCTCTACACTGTCCCCATCAAACACTCCCAGGACAGGTACAGCACGGGGTTAGATACAGAGTAAAGCTCCCTCTACACTGTCCCCATCAAACACTCCCAGGACAGGTACAGCACGGGGTTAGATACAGAGTAAAGCTCCCTCTACACAGTCCCCATCAAACACTCCCAGGACAGGTACAGCACGGGGTTAGATACAGAGTAAAGCTCCCTCTACACTGTCCCCATCAAACACTCCCAGGACAGGGACAGCACGGGGTTAGATACAGAGTAAAGCTCCCTCTACACTGTCCCCATCAAATATTCCCAGGACAGGTGCAGCACCGAACAGAAACCATTGTTAACCAGAAGAACTCACTTTGATGATAGGTGCCCAGCAAAGCTAACTCAGGCGTCTAATTTTCAGAATGTCGGGTTATTTGGAATTTTAAGTACCTCGTCTCTGAAGTAATTCTGAAAATCGCTGAGCATCTTCTTCTTTAGTCTCCCAACGGAATCTCGAAATTTTTTGTTGCGTGCATTGCAGAAGTTGGCAAGTCTCTCCAGCTCAATAACTGCTGTCTCTTTATCCTCAACTGTATCTCTGAGACCTTTCATAAAATCCTCCTTCAACTTATTTGTCTTCATCTCCAGGTGTCTCCTCATTCTACCAGGAGTAGTCATCCCACCAACTGAATTTACATCCAGACGCTAGATCAAAAAGAAATGCGGTTAGATACAGTGTAAAGCTCACTCTACACTGTCCCCATCAAACAATCCCAGGACAGGTACAGCACGGGGTTAGATACAGAGTAAAGCTCACTCTGCACTGTCCCCATCAAACACTCCCAGGACAGGTACAGCACGGGATTAGATACAGAGTAAAGCTCCCTCTACACTGTCCCCATCAAACACTCCCAGGAGAAGTACAGCACGGGGTTAGATACAGAGTAAAGCTCCCTCTACACTGTCCCCATCAAACACTCCCAGGACAGGTACAGCACGGGGTTAGATACAGAGTAAAGCTCCCTCTATACTGTCCCCATCAAACACTCCCAGGACAGGTACAGCACAGGGTTAGATACAGAGTAAAGCTCGCTCTACACTGTCCCCATCAAACCCTCCCAGGACAGGTACAGCACATTGTTCGATACAGAGTAAAGCTCCTTCTACACTGTCCCCATCAAACACTCCCAGGACAGGAACAGCACGGGGTTATATACAGAATTAAGCTCTGGTAATTTTCAGCCAGACATGGAAAGAACATTTAAAGCAACTGATGGACTTGCTGAAGAAAAGTCAAAAATTGCAGTGGACTGCGGTTTCAACAGGTATTTGACTGCCTGAAAGCTGTGATAACCGATGCTGCTGTGTTGGAGAATTACAAGGGACTCTCTGATCAGATTGAAATAAAGTATCTGACTTTTAAGAGAAATGCCGAGGCGTAGAGCAAAGGATAGATTGTGCAGAGAGCTTCTTGTTCAAAGAGACTATCAATCGAGAAAGATTCCAGTTGGAGGAAGAAGAACAAAAATGGACTATTTTATTAAATATTTGTGTGCTTTGTTTTGTTAAAAATAAAATGTATATTCATTGTCCATATTTCGAAAAGGAAACTGAGAAGGTGAAAAATGAAACCATCTTGAAGTTGATGGTTATTTTTTTCTTGGGGGAAGGTGTCATGTGAGAGTACCTTTAAGAAATGGGTGTTTATAAATGGGTGTGTATGTATATCTCTGTAGTGAGAGTACCTTTAAGAAATGGGTGTTTACTGCTGCAGTGGTGTCAGAGTGGGTGGAGCTGGGCTGTGTCAGCTTTTTACTTTCACTTTAGACTTTTTGCTGCAGGGTGGGTTTGGTTTCGTTTTAGTTTTGGAGAATCTGAAATCACAGCAGGATGTGTATGGATATCTGCAAGCTTATGAATGTTCATTTGGTGTTTTCAAAGTGGGAACTGCTCTCAGTAGTGAATTTAAACCTGATCTCTGTTAAAAAGGGTCTTTTGTCTTACAGATGTTGCAAGGAAAGTTTAAGAATGACATTTGGAGTACTGTATTCTTTGGGGAATTTATTGGTGTTGATAGTTGTTAAATGTTTACTGTGGGTTTATAAAGTGTTAACTGTTTTCATAAATTAACATTGTTTTAATTGAAAAGTGCTGTAGATCTCTGCATCACACCTGCAGAGTAAGGCCGTGTGCTCCCCATAACCACAATCTATAAAAAGTTGTGGGTCAGGTGAACTCTATGATACACTTTGGGGTTCTCTAAACCCTGGCCCATAACACAGATGGTATAGAATGTGGAAAATTGTGAGGTTATGCACTTTGGAAGGAGGAATGGAGGCAGAGACTATTTTCTAAATGGGAAAATGCTTAGGAAATCAGAAGCATAAAGGGACTTGGGAATCCTTCAAGATTCTTTAATCTTTAATAATCTTTATTGTCACAAGTAGGCTTACATTAACACTGCAGTGAAGTTACTGTGAAAAGCCCCTAGTCGCCACACTCCGGCGCCTGTTCAGGTACACAGAGGGAGAATTCAGAATGTCCAATTCACCTAACACACGTCTTTCAGGACTTGTGGGAGGAAACCGGAGTACCTGGAGGAACCCCACGCAGACACATGGAGAACATGCAGACTCCGCGCAGACAGTGATCCAAGCCGGGAATCGAACCTGGGACCCTGGTGCTGTGAAGCAACAGTGCTAACTACTGTGCTGCCCGAAATGGTGACACCACAGGCTCAGCCTCCACAGGCATGAAGGGAATGGGTAACCACCAGGCAGAGCAAGAGAGCTAGGCAGGCAGTGCAGGAATCTCCTGTGGCCATTCCACTGCAAAACAGATATACCAGTTTGGATACTGTGAGAGGAATGACCTCTCTGGGGAAAGCAGCAACAGCCAAATTCGCAGCACCACAGTTGGTTCTGCTGTAGGTGGGCGGAATATAAAGTGTCGGAATGCAATAGCTCTCGGGGATTTGATTGTAAGGAGAACAGCTAGGTGTTTCTGAGGCCGCAAACGAGACACCAGGATGGTATGTTGCCTCCCTTGTGCGAGGGTCGAGGATGTCTCGGAGCAGTTACAGGACAGTCAGTGGTCTGGGTGCATATCTGTACCAACAACATAAGTAAAGAAAAAGGGATGAGGTCCTGAAAGTAGAATATAGGGAGTTAGGAATAAAGTTGCGAAGTCTGACCTCAATACTGATCTCTGCATAACTCCCAGTGCCGCATGCTAGTCAGAATAGAAATACTAGAATGTATTGGATGAATATGTGGCTGAAGAGATGGTGTGAGAGGGAGGGTTTCAGATTGCAGGGGCATTGGGATGGTTCTGGGGGAGGTGGGACCTGTACAAACTGAACGGGTTACACCCGGGCAGGACCTGGACTGATTCCTTTGAAGGGGGCGGTAATTGCTAGAGTAGTTGGGAAGGGTTTAAACGAATATGGTGGGTGGATGGGAACCTATGGCAGGATTCAGAGTAGGGGGAATCAAGAAGCAGAGAAAAAAACAGAAAGGAGAATAAGAATTGTGATTGGCAGAGAAATCATGGGTCTGTATCAGATAATGACGCTGTAAAAAATAGTAGGGACGGGACAAGGAAGGTTAAATGGATTAGCCTTAAGATTTTGGACATGAACGCATGGGGCATTCAAAATAAAATGGATGAATTAGTTGGGCAGAAAAGTGTGAAGGGATATGATTTGGTTGGGATACGGAGACATGGCTCCAAGGTGACCAAGGATGGGAACTAAACATTGAGGGCTATTCAGTTTTAGGAAGGACAGACAGAAAGGAAAAGGTGGTGGAGTTGCATTGCTGATTGAAGAAGATTTTGATGCAATATAGACCACAGATATTAGTACAGATGATGTGAAATCTGTCTGTCGAGTTAAGAAACATCAAGGGGCAAAAAACATTCATAGGGGTGGCTTATAGACTACCAAACTGCACTGGTAATGTTGGGAATGGCATGCTGCATGAAATCAGAGATGCATGTGCCAAAGGAACATCTTAATAATTTAATAATCTTTATTGTCACAAGTAGGCTTACATTAACACTGCAATGAAGGTACTGTGAAAGCCCTAGTTGCCACATTCCAGCGCCTGTTTGGGTACACAGAGGGAGAATTCAGAATGTCCAAATTACCTAACAGCACTTGATTATGGGTGACTTTAATCTTCATATAGATTGGGTGAATCAAATTAGTCATAGGAGTGTATACATATTGGTTTTCTGGACCAGTATGTTGAGAAACCAACATGGGAACAGGCCATCTTGAACTGGGTGTTGTGCAATGAGAAATGATTAGTTAGCAATCTAGTTGTGAGAAAACCCTTGGGGATGAGTGACCATAATATGGCAGAATTCTGGTTTCCTCCCACAAGTCCCAAAAGACATTTTCCCTCTGTGTACCCAAAATGTTCCCTCTCTGTACCCGAACAGGCGGAGGAATGGGGAGACTAGGGAATTTTCACAGTAACTTCATTGCAGTGTTAATGCAAGCCTACTTGTGACATAATAAAGATTATTATAGTGAGGTCGTTGATTCTGAGACCAGGGTCCTGCACCACATACAAAGGTAACTATGATGGTATGAGGCATGAGCTGGCTTTGATAGACTGGGAAACATTACTGAAAGGAAGGAAATGAAAATTGCTTATTGTCACAAGTAGGCTTCAAATTAAGTTACTGTGAAAAGCCACTAGTCGCCACATTCCGGCACCTGTTCGGGGAGGCTGGTACGGGAATTGAACCATGCTGCTGGCCTGCCTTGGTCTGCTTTAAAAGCCAGCGATTTAACCCAATGTGCTAAACCAGCCCCTCTGCGGACAGCAGATATGCAATGGCTGGCATTCAAGGAATGAATAGTGAACTCCAAAAGTTGTTTATTCCTATTTGTAAGAAGTCTTACAACACCAGGTTAAAGTCCAACAGATTTGTTTTGAATCACTAGCTTTCGGAGCACAGCTCCTTCTTCAGAGAGACTCACCAGATGAAGGAGCTGCTCTCTGAAAGCTAGTGATTCAAAACAAACCTGTTGGACTTTAACCTGGTGTTGTAAGACTTCTTACTGTGCCCACCCCAGTCCAATGCCGGCATCTCCACATCATTATTCCTACTTGATGCAAGAGTAGAAAGGGAACTTCAGTAAACCATGGCTTACAAGGGAAATTAGATCGTATTCGATTTAAAGAAGTGACATACAAATTAGCAAGAAACAGCAATAAACTGGATTGGGAACAGTTTAAAATTCAGCAAAGGCAGACCAAGGAAGGGGAAAATACAATTTGAAAGTAAACTAGCGGGAAACATAGAAACTGACTGTAAAAGTTTCTATATGTGTGTAAAGAGAATATGGTGGCATGGGAAGGTAATTCATTTGGAGTAATTGATTAATGTCTAATTAACCAATCACCTGTTAAATGCTGACACTTTCCTGAATGAATCAAGGGAGGTCTCAGCTGAGAATTAGAACCAATGAAAGTAAATAAGGGGCTAAACCATAGATAAGGATTCCCCTCAACATGATTGTATGACTGATCAGGAGCATTTTAGCCTTCTGAGATTCTTGAAGCATTCCTGAAAATTACTTTTAAAAAAACCTTTGTTGAAATGATTTTTATTTTGTAAATCTGGAGTTACTTTTACCTTGAAGCTTTTTGCTCTTCAGTATCTCAACGACTTTTAAATATACTCAAATGTTTTTCGAATTAATTTTGTGCGAACGTACCAAGTGAATTATTGAAAATAAAGAATGCTAGAACACCCACACGCAGGGTAAAATCAAAGAGAACTAACCAGTATACTGGCAATCAACCCCCTGCTATATCAAACTTTAATACAGAACAATAGAGGAAAATAAACACCCAAACCCCACCCCACAAACAACTCCAACAGTACAACATACAAACCCCAACTTCGCCCAGAAAATGCACCCACCAACAAAGCCCCATAACTACCCCATGCTCCCCCCCTCCCCCCCCCCCCCCCCCCCCACACACACACACACTGTACAAAAAAATCCCACACTGAAAATAGATACAAACAGTGAACAAATATCAGACTTCTTAGTCCTTGAGCACTTAGCTCACCCCCCCCCCCCCACCCCCACCCCCCGGCCATGCTTCTTCACAAACTCATCCTCCGGTGCATCAAAGTAATAATTTCTCTCCTTGATGCTCACCCGAAGGCGATCCAGGTACACCACACCAAATTTCACATTGCTCTTGTATAGCGCGGCCCTGTCCTTATTAAACACCGCACGCCTCCTCGCCAACTCTGCCCCAACACCTGATATATCCTGATGACGTGGCCCTCCCATTTACAGTCTCGTTCCTTATCTTGGTACCTGTGGAACCTCGGAATGATCGCCTGTGGTGGCTCCCAAGATCTGGGCTTCTGCCTCAGCCACCAATGGGCCCAATCCAAACTTTCCAAACATCTTGGACATATAGTCTGTAGGATTTCAGCCCTCCAAACCCCCTCCAGCAGTCCAACTATTCTCACATTTTGCCATCTGGAGCAGTTTTTCAGATCGTCCATGTTGGCATTCATCACTTTCTGTTCTCGCAGAGATGAGAGGTGAAGTGGGAAGGCGTTGGTAAACGAACCTACCAAGACCTTACGGCAAAGCTGGCAAGAAAGTGGATGGCCTTTGGACGGGTGAAGGCAGCGGAGTGAGATTTGTAGTGATCTGCGAAGTTGAGAGTGACGAACGTCTCGCAGGACAGTGGAGGCGACGGAAGCGTTCGTTAAGCATGAAGGACTGGGACTGAGATGAGAGTTGGGACTTGGACTGGTGGTGTGGGGACGGGGATGGTGTTTTTTCTTGTGGAGGGTGTTCTATTTGATTGGGGTTTTGTTTTTCTGCATCTTGAATGGTGGGGGCAGTGGTTTTGTTCACATATGTGCACCTGTGCCTTGGTTTTATTCTTTTTTTCTGTGTGCATGATTTTGCATTGTTCTTTAGATGGAGGATTGTTGGGCTATGTGGGGTCGGTTTATTGAGGACAGGGATGGGAGGGGGGTGCTCTGGCAGGGTCACTGCACTAGCTAATGAAGGTTGGTTAGTGAACAGGAGTGTGGTGGGGGAGGGGCCATGGTCGTTGCAGCCTGGTCAAACAGGTCTCGATGGGCCTGGGAGGTGTCAAAGGTGGGGGGGGAGGAGACTGGGAGAGGTGTTTGCAAGAGGAAGTGGATGGGGGGATTCTGGGAGGGGGGGATGGGCTTGACAGTAACAAAGAGTTGGAGCGGGCTGGCCGGAGGGATAGGGCCCGGGGTTATGATGATGGTGGATAGGAGGGGTGAAGGGGTGAGTGACCCCGTCAGAATAGTGAGGTAGAATGTGAGGGTGTTAGGGCTACCAGTGAAGGGATCAAGAGCTTTTGCGCACTTGAAGAGTTTAAAAGCTGATGCTGCAGGAGACCTCTTTGAGGGTGATGGATCAGATGAGGGTTAGGAAGGTTTGGGTGATTCAGGGTTTGATGGTAGCACACTGGGGGTGGCGATATTGGTGGACAAGAGGGTGATTCTGATGGAGAAGGTGGTGACTGATCAGGCGGAAAGGGCAGGGTTTGAGGAGCTGGTGGGGGAGCAGGAGGTGTAGGTGGGGGGAGCAGGAGGTGTAGGTGGTGATTGGGAGGATACAGGCAGGGAAAGCGATGGGCACGATGGGTTTCCGGTCAAATTTTATAAAAGAATTGAGGACAAGCTGGCGCCGTTGACAATGGGAATGTTTGAGGATGCGATGTGTAGGGGGGGGGGAGGGGGTCTTGCCGTGAGCAATGGGGCTAGTTTCCATCTCACTGTTGTTAAAGGACAAGGATCCGGTGGAGTGAGGGTCGTACATGCCCATATCTCTGCTGAAAGTAGATGCCAAGATATTGACAAAGATGTTGGTGTTAAGGTTGGAAGGGTGTCCCCCAAAGGTGACTGGGGAGGACCAGACGGGGTTTGTGAAGGGAAGGAAGTTGTCCTCGACTGTGAGGAAGTTGCTAGATGTGGTGTTTCTTCGAGGGAGATGGAGATGGTGGTCGCGTTAGATGCGGAGAAGGGGTTCAATCGGGTGAAGTGGGTTTATTTGATGGCGGTATTGGGAGAAATTTGGGATTGGGCCGAAGTTTGTGGCATGGGTTCAGCTGCTATACAAGGAGCCGATGGCAAGCGTGCGCACAAATAGTATGAACTCAGGTTATTTTGCATTACATCGGAGTATGAGGCAGGGATGTCCCATGTGGTGATGAGTGAAAAATGAAATGAAAATCGCTTATTGTCACGAGTAGGCTTCAATGAAGTTACTGTGAAAAGCCTCTGTGATATGCATCACTGTAGATACACAAGAGGTTAATGTAAGTACACGTAGACCAGATAGACACTAGAGGGAGCACCAGAGATATGACACACAGACACTCAACCAATAGATCAGTTAGATAGGACACGACCAATGGGCATTCACGATACACACAGAGGTGACACTACCACAGTGGGGCATTACACCAAGCCATATATAAAGGACACAGCACACATGATCTTCCTCTTTCCAGTGGAGACACTCAGTGAGTACAGACACAAGGTTGATTCAACATCACACCCACCACGTGGATTGTAGCAGACTGGTTCATCTGTCTGAGTAGCTATAGAAGGATTAACAGTAGAGGCAAATCCGAGTAGGAGAATTGTAAATAGTTTAATAAACGTGTTGAAGTTATCTCCACGTCTGAACCTTCCTTTGTCAGAGTGAACATCAAGGAAGCAGCTTATGCTAAGCCAAGAGTATAACAAATCATGGTACCAGTGAGCGACTGTTTCAATCCATATAGTTACAACTCAGCAAACAGTGACAACCAGCAACAGCAGCCAGGCAAGACGATGTTCGAGAACCCGGTTCCACAGCGGCTCAAGTAACACGGCAATCTCCGCGAAAACTGGCGTGCATTCAGGCAAAGGTTTGAGACCTTTCTGGTAGCAGCCGACCTACAAGACATGGCCGATGGTGAAAACACAGAGCTTCTGCTCACCATTGCCGGAGCCAGAGCAAAAGAAATCTTCAAAACATTCAAGTTCTCCAAAGGGCAAAACAGGAGCGATTTCCAGGCAGTCCTGGACAAATTCGGTAAATACTGCGAGGAAAACACAATCAAACCAACAGAAAACGGTAAGAGAGGTGCCAGTACTCACCACGAGGCCGAGTTCCCGGAGCAGAGAACGACAATTTTGATCAGCGGCCATCTTAGTAAAGGTACTGCACATGCGCAGTTGCACGAGAAGCGCACAGAATGGGAAGGTCCGTTTGCGCATGCGCGATTGCAAAAAAGGCCCCCAGTAAAGGAAAGCAATATGCGCATGCGCAATTGATTCATACGACCGATGTCACACGCTTTGTGACGTTCGAGGCCCCGGACCACGCCCACTTAAAGGGGAAATGTCCCAAAACACAGAAAAAAATTCTTAAAGCTGTAAAACAAGATTCTTTCACCTGGAACGACAGCACAATGTCTGAAATTTAATCAGTAGCTGAAAGTAACCTCCGTAGAACCCTGCAACAAGCAGTTATCACCGCCCAAAGAGATGATACAGTCCTTGAATTCTACGACACCGACCTTTATTTCTTCTCTGGACGTCACGAGCCCAATGCCAGCTCAGACACAAACAGTGATGATATGGTCCTTGAAGACTACGACTCAGACGAAGGTTTCAGCATTCGAGATGGCGACCCCAGTACCGAATCCGACACAGACGCGGATGTGTTCTTCGGATGTGAGGAACTTCAGCCCAGCATATATAACATCCCGACTCGTGAGTGCAGGATTATACTGCGGCCTGACACCAAGAGACAGAGAGCGGTACAAGCCCACAGAGAGCGGCCTGCTGCCTCACAGAGAGCGGCCTGCTGCCACACAGAGAGCGGCCTGCTGCCACACAGAGAGCGGCCTGCTGCCACACAGAGAGCGGCCTGCTGCCCCACAGAGAGCGGCCTGCTGCCTCACAGAGAGCGGCCTGCTGCCACACAGAGAGCAGCCTGTTGCCACACAGAGAGCGGCCTGCTGCCACACAGAGAGCTGCTGCCACACAGAGAGCGGCCCGCTGCCACACAGAGAGCTGCTGCCACACAGAGAGCGGCCCGCTGCCACACAGAGAGCGGCCTGCTGCCACACAGAGAGCTGCTGCCACACAGACAGCGGCCCGCTGCCACACAGAGAGCGGTACAAGCCCACAGAGAGCGGCCTGCTACCTCACAGAGAGCGGCCTGCTGCCTCACAGAGAGCGGCCTGCTGCCTCACAGAGAGCGGCCTGCTGCCTCACAGAGAGCGGCCTGCTGCCACACAGAGAGCGGCCTGCTGCCACACAGAGAGCGGCCTGCTGCCACACAGAGAGCGGCCTGCTGCCACACAGAGAGCGGCCTGCTGCCACACAGAGAGCGGCCTGCTGCCACACAGAGAGCGGCCTGCTGCCACACAGAGAGCGGCCTGCTGCCACACAGAGAGCGGCCTGCTGCCACACAGAGAGCGGCCTGCTGCCACACAGAGAGCTGCCTGCTGCCACACAGAGAGCGGCCTGCTGCCACACAGAGAGCGGCCTGCTGCCTCACAGACAGCGGCCTGCTGCCTCACAGAGAGCGGCCTGCTGCCACACAGAGAGCGGCCTGCTGCCTCACAGAGAGCGGCCTGCTGCCTCACAGAGAGCGGCCTGCTGCCACACAGAGAGCGGCCACACAGAGAGCGGCCTGCTGCCTCACAGAGAGCGGCCTGCTGCCTCACAGAGAGCGGCCTGCTGCCTCACAGTGGTCCACGCATCGCTAAGGGTTTCCGACTCCACACAGAGAGTTGTCCACGCACCACAAAGGGTCCCAGCGTCTACACAGGAAGCGATGACAGACTAAACAGCGAGATAATTCAACATCTCCACAGCGAGCTCGTGGACATACTCCACGATAGAAGAAATGCAAGACTCCACACCGCAGTCCTTGCATGAACAACAAAGCGACTATGACAGTTCACCCACATTGTTGGAGCCACAAGAAGAAGTCTCTGACAGTCTACCCAGCCCAAGTGAACAACAAGAAGCTACTGAGGCTCTACCCACTGTATGAGAAACAAGTGACGACAGCACTCCACTTCCTATACAAGATGTGCAATGTGACAGACCTCAGCGAGTGTGTACAGAGGCACTCGACGATCACAGTGAGACCACTGGTGACTCCGCTGACACCACGTTACTTCAAACCTCATTCGCTCGAGCCTCTCTACAAGCAAATGCATTCCTGGATGTTTTCACTCCTGACGTGGAGCATCAAGAAATCTCAGCTGACTCCAGTGAACCTGCTATGACTCCAGATAGGGAGCATCGACAAACCAACACTGACTCAAGTGAAACAGACCAGACTCCAGATGGGGAGCAACCAAACGCCAAAGCTGATTCAAGTAAGCCGGACATGACTCCAGACGGGGAGCGCCGCAAACTGAGTGACGGCACGCTCAAGAAAACAGCAGATGCCACAAAGCACGCTGACACGAGTAACTGTGTGAAGAACTCGTATTGTCCACAGAATGTGGTCCTTGAGCGCAGCGAACACAACAACAGGACCATCCAACACAACATCACAACCTATGAAAACCATATCAAAGACAACGACATGACGCGTACCAAAGGCAACATCATCGACCACAAGCACGACAAAGACTACACCAATGGAACTACGACTGGTCGACATGGTACAACTCTGCCCATGAGGGACACTGTTACTGCTCAGCTCAGTACAATGACATACCAGGGCAGGACGGTGCATCTTCCCAATTCACGTGTGCTGCACTGCCAACAGGCAATCTGGCTTTCAGGATAGATGCCATCCAACATCGCTATCACAAGCATCGGAAGAAAATAAAGACTCCAAATCAGACAACAAAGTGATTTGACCACTTCATTGGTTCCTTATGCACAGGGACACTGATGGCATTCATAAGGACATGCCACCATCAAAATCACCAACTCACCAACCCAACAAGAAAGACATTCGACCATGATAATCTCTGGGTTTTGGACTCATGCATATGAGTTAGACTTATTGTTTAATGATCACTGTTATCATAACTTGTACAGAGCATCACTTATCTACCTGCTTTTGTTCAATTTTCTTTAACAGTGTACAAAAAATATGTAACACGGAAAAAGGGGGAATGTTGGATTGGATAGGATTTGTTTATTGTCACGTGTACCGAGGTACAGTGAAAAGTATTTTTCTGCGAGCAGCTCAACAGATCATTCAGTACATGGGAAGAAAGGGAATTGAACAGAATTCAAGAAAATACATGAGAATACATAATAGGGCTACACAATATATACAATGTAACTACATAAGCATTGGCATCGGTTGAAGCAGACAGGGTGTAGTGTTAATGAGGTCAGTCCATAAGAGGGTCATTTAGGAGTCTGGTGACAGCGGGGAAGAAGCTGTTTTTGAGTCTGTTCGTCCGTGTTCTCAGACTTCTGAATCTCCTGCCCGATGGAAGAAGTTGGAAAAGTGAGTAAGCCGGGTGGGAGGGATCCTTGATTATGCTGCCTGCTTTCCCCCGGCAGCGGGAGGTGTAGATGGAATCAATGGATGGGAGGCAGGTTCGTGTGATGGACTGGGCGGTATTCACGACTCTCTGAAGTTCCTTGCGGTCCTGGCCGAGCAGTTGCCATACCAGGCTGTGATGCAGCCCGAGAGGATGCTTTCTATAGTGCATCTGTAAAAGTTGATAAGGGTTAATGTGGACATGCCAAATTTCCTTAGTTTCCTGAGGAAGTAAAGGCGCTGTTGTGCTTTCTTGGTGATAGCGTCGACATGAGTGGACCAGGATAGATTTTTGGTGATGTGCACCCCTAGGAATTTGAAACTGCTCACCATCTCTACCTCGTCTCCGTTGATGCTGACAGGGGTGTGGTGATATGCATCACTGTAGATGCACAAGGGGTTAATGTAAGTACACGTAGACCAGCTAGACACTAGAGGGAACACCAGAGACATGGCGCACAGACACTCAACCAATCAGTCAGTAAGATAGGACACGACCAATGGGCATTCACGATACACACAGAGGTGACAATACCACAGAGGGGCATTACACTAACCCATATATAAAGGACACAGCACACCTGACCTTTCTCTTTACAGTGGAGACACTCAGAGAGTACAGACACAGGGTTGATTCAATATCACACCCACCACGTGGATTGTAGCAGACTGGTTCGTCAGCCTGAGTAGCTATAAAAGGATTAACAGTAGAGGCAAATCCGAGTAGGAGAATTATAAATAGTTTAATAAACGTGTTGAAGTTATCTCCACGTCTGAACCTTCCTTTGTCAGAGTGAACATCAAGGAAGCAGCTTATGCCATGCCAAGAGCATAACAAGACACCCCATGTCCATCTTCTCCAAGGCGGCCCGAGTAAGGGCCAGAGACCCTTCAGGTTCTCAGGGACCGCCTGCCACTGCTTCTTAAATTTGTCGGTTAAGAAGCTCACCAACATCTCAGTCGACCATGGAGAGGGCACCGATGTAGCAGAAGCCTCCACCATGTTCCCACCCCCACAGAGGTTCAAGGGGGCGACAATCCCTTTGCCGACTTCTGCCTTGTCTTGTACTTGTTGGTCATTACCTTTGTGAGGGGACCCTATCCCAGCCAAGTAACCAAATTCGCCCTCAGAAATCACCCATTAACAGGGGAAAAAAGGGCAGAAATCAAAGTACCCTTTCGGGACCCACCACATAGCTGCCACGGGAAGTTCCAGGATTTGCATTGATCAGATTGTATGGTTGAGCAGGAACTTGGTCTACTGCTCATATTCCATATCTTTCCAGCAAAACTCTTCCTCTGCTCTATACCCCTTGGTCAGACCTCACAAACTCAGGCAATACAAAGTGAAGTACCTGCTCCACAAGGTAATCCTTAAATTCCTTCACCTTCTCATGCTTTAGTTTCTCATTCAAACACGCAGCCGCCATCTGTCAAAAAAGTTTCATTGAATGAAAATGGTGTGAGGAATAAGAATTAACACAAGTGTAACATATCGACACTAACTGGTGTCTCTCAGTCCTCTCTCTCAGGGAGATATCTGTACACTGACTGGTGTCTCTCAGTCCCCTCTCTCTCTCAGGGAGATATCTGTACACTGACTGGTATCTCTCAGTCCCCTCTCTCTCAGGGAGATATCTGTACACTGACTGGTGTCTCTTAGTCCCCTCTCTCTCAGGGAGATATCTGTATACTGACTGATGTCCCTCAGTCCCCCCTCTCTCTCAGGGAGATATCTGTACACTGACTGGTGTCTCTCCGTCCCCTCTCTCTCAGGGAGATATCTGTACACTGACTGGTGTCTCTCAGCCCCCTCTCTCTCTCAGGAGATATCTGTACACTGACTGGTATCTCTCAGTCCTCTCTCTTAGGCAGATATCTGTACACTGACTGGTGTCTCTCAGTCCCCTCTCTCTCTCAGGGAGATATCTGTACACTGACTGGTGTCTCTCAGTCCCCTCTCTCTCTCAGGGAGATATCTGTACACTGACTGCTGTCTCTCAGTCCTCTCTTATAGGCAGATATCTGTACACTGACTGGTGTCTCAGCCCCCTCTCTCTCTCAGGAGATATCTGTACACTGACTGGTGTCTCTCAGTCCTCTCTCTTAGGCAGATATCTGTACACTGACTGGTGTCTCTCAGTCCCCTCTCTCTCTCAGGGAGATATCTGTACACTGACTGGTGTCTCTCAGTCCCCTCTCTCTCTCAGGGAGATATCTGTACACTGACTGGCGTCTCACAGTCACCCCTCTCTCTCAGGGAGATATCTGTACGCTGACTGGTGTCTCTCAGTCACCCCCTCTCTCTCAGGGAGATATCTGTACACTGACTGGTGTCTCTCAGTCCCCTCTCTCTCAGGGAGATATCTGTACACTGACTGGTGTCTCTCAGTCCCCTCTCTCAGGGAGATATCTGTACACTGACTGGTGTCTCTCAATCCCCTCTCTCTCTCAGGGAGATATCTGTACACTGACTGATGTCTCTCAGTCCCCTCTCTCTCAGGGAGATATCTGTACACTGACTGGTGTCTCTCAATCCCTCTCTCTCAGGGAGATATCTGTACACTGACTGGTGTCTCTCAGTCCCCCCTCTCTCTCAGGGAGATATCTGTACACTGACTGGTGTCTCTCAGTCCCCTCTCTCTCAGGGAGATATCTGTACACTGACTGGTGTCTCTCAGCCCCTCTCTCTCTCAGGGAGATATCTGTACACTGACTGGTGTCTCTCAGTCCCTCTCTCTCTCAGGGAGATATCTGTACACTGACTGGTGTCTCTTAGTCCCCTCTCTCTCAGGGAGATATATGTACACTGACTGGTGTCTCTCAGTCCCCCCCCCCCCCCCCTCTCTCTCAGGGAGATATCTGTACACTGACTGGTGTCTCTCAGTCCCCTCTCTCTCTCAGGGAGATATCTGTACACTGACTGGTGTCTCTCAGTCCCTCTCTCTCTCTCAGGGAGATATCTGTACACTGACTGGTGTCTCTCAGTCCCTCTCTCTCTCAGGGAGATATCTGTACACTGACTGGTATCTCTCAGTCCCCTCTCTCTGAGGGAGATATCTGTACACTGACTGGTGTCTCTCAGTCCCCTCTCTCAGGGAGATATCTGTACACTGACTGGTGTCTCTCAGTCCCCTCCGTCTCAGGGAGATATCTGTACACTGACTAGTGTCTCTCAGTCCCCCCTCTCTCTCAGGGAGATATCTGTACACTGACTGGTGTCTCTCAGTCCTCTCTCACTCTCAGGGAGATATCTGTACACTGACTGGTGTCTCTCAGTCCTCTCTCACTCTCAGGGAGATATCTGTACACTGACTGGCGTCTCTCAGTCCCCTCTCTCTCGGGGAGATATCTGTACACTGACTGGTGTCTCTCAGTCCCCTCTCTCTCTCAGGGAGATATCTGTACACTGACTGGTGTCTCTCAGTCCCCTCTCTCTCAGGGAGATATCTGTACACTGACTGGTATCTCTCAGTCCCCCCTCTCTCAGGGAGATATCTGTACACTGACTGGTGTCTATCAGTCCTCTCTCTCTCAGGGAGATATCTGTACAGTGACTGGTGTCTCTCAGTCCCCTCTCTCTCAGGGAGATATCTGTACACTGACTGGTGTCTCTCAGTCCCCTCTCTCAGGGAGATATCTGTACACTGACTGGTGTCTCTCAGTCCCCTCTCTCTCTCTCAGGGAGATATCTGTACACTGACTGGTGTCTCTCAGTCCCCTCTCTCTCAGGGAGATATCTGTACACTGACTGGTGTCTCTCAGTCACCCCCTCTCTCCCAGGGAGATGTCTGTACACTGACTGGTGTCTCTCAGTCCCCCCCTCTCTCTCAGGGAGATATCTGTACACTGACTGGTGTCTCTCAGTCACCCCCTCTCTCTCAGGGAGATATCTGTACACTGACTGGTGTCTCTCAGTCCCCTCACTCTGAGGGAGATATCTGTACACTGACTGGTGTCTCTCAGCCCCCTCTCTCTCAGGGAGATATCTGTACACTGACCGGTGTCTCTCAGTCCCCTCTCTCTCTGAGAGATATCTGTACACTGACTGGTGCCTCTCAGTCCCCTCTCTCTCTCAGGGAGATATCTGTACACTGACTGGTGTCTCTCAGTCCCCCCTCTCTCTCAGGGGGATATCTGTACACTGACTGGTGTCTCTCAGTCCCCTCTCTCAGGGAGATATCTGTACACTGACTGGTGTCTCTCAGTCCCCTCTCTCTCAGGGAGATATCTGTACACTGACTGGTGTCTCTCAGTCCCCTCTCTCTCTCTCAGGGAGATATCTGTACACTGACTGGTGTCTCTCAGTCCCCTCTCTCTCTCTCAGGGAGATATCTGTACACTGACTGGTGTCTCTCAGTCCCCTCTCTCTCTCTCAGGGAGATATCTGTACACTGACTGGTGTCTCTCAGTCCCCTCTCTCTCAGGGAGATATCTGTACACTGGGTGGTGTCTCTCAGTCCTCTCTCTCTCTCAGGGAGATATCTGTAGACTGACTGGTGTCTCTCAGTCCCCTCTCTCTCTCAGGGAGATATCTGTACACTGACTAGTGTCTCTCAGTCCCCCCTCTCTCTCAGGGAGATATCTGTACACTGACTGGTGTCTCTCAGTCCTCTCTCACTCTCAGGGAGATATCTGTACACTGACTGGTGTCTCTCAGTCCTCTCTCACTCTCAGGGAGATATCTGTACACTGACTGGCGTCTCTCAGTCCCCTCTCTCTCGGGGAGATATCTGTACACTGACTGGTGTCTCTCAGTCCCCTCTCTCTCAGGGAGATATCTGTACACTGACTGGTGTCTCTCAGTCCCCTCTATCTCAGGGAGATATCTGTACACTGACTGGTATCTCTCAGTCCCCCCTCTCTCAGGGATATATCTGTACACTGACTGGTGTCTCTCAGTCCCCTCTCTCTCTCAGGGAGATATCTGTACACTGACTGGTGTCTCTCAGTCCCCTCTCTCTCTCAGGGAGATATCTGTACACTGACTGGTGTCTCTCAGTCCCCTCTCTCTCTCAGGGAGATATCTGTACACTGACTGGTGTCTCTCAGTCCCTTCTCTCTCTCTCAGGGAGATATCTGTACACTGACTGGTGTCTCTCAGTCCCCTCTCTCTCAGAGAGATATCTGTACACTGACTGGTATCTCTCAGTCTCTCTCTCTCAGGGAGATATCTGTACACTGACTGGTGTCTCTCAGTCTCCTCTCTCTCTCAGGGAGATATCTGTACACTGACTGATGTCTCTCAGTCCCCTCTCTCTCAGGGAGATATCTGTACACTGACTGGTGCCTCTCAGTCCTCTCTCTCAGGGAGATATCTGTACACTGACTGGTGTCTCTCAGTCCCCTCTCTCTCTCAGGGAGATATCTGTACACTGACTGGTGTCTCTCAGTCCCCTCTCTCTCTCTCAGGGAGATATCTGTACACTGACTGGTGCCTCTCAGTCCTCTCTCTCAGGGAGATATCTGTACACTGACTGGTGTCTCTCAGTCCCCTCTCTCTCAGGGAAATATCTGTACACTGACTGGCGTCTCACAGTCCCCTCTCTCTCTCAGGGAGATATCTGTACACTGACTGGTGTCTCTCAGTCCTCTCTCCCTCTCGGGGAGATATCTGTACACTGACTGGTGTCTCTCAGTCCCCTCTCTCTCCGAGAGATATCTGTACACTGACTGGTGTCTCTCAGTCCCCTCTCTCTCAGGGAGATATCTGTACACTGACTGGTGTCTCTCAGTCCCCTCTCTCTCTCAGGGAGATATCTGTAAACTGACTGGTGTCTCTCAGTCCCCTCTCTCTTTCAGGGAGATATCTGTACACTGACTGGTGTCTCTCAGTCCCCTCTCTCTCTCTCAGGGAGATATCTGTACACTGACTGGTGTCTCTCAGTCCCCTCTCTCTCTCAGGGAGATATCTGTACACTGACTGGTGTCTCTCAGTCCCCTCTCTCTCTCAGGGAGATATCTGTACACTGACTGGTGTCTCTCAGTCCCCTCTCTCTCAGGGAGATATCTGTACACTGACTGGTGTCTCTCAGTCCCCTCTCTCTCAGGGAGATATCTGTACACTGACTGGTGTCTCTCAGTCCTCTCTCTCAGGGAGATATCTGTACACTGACTGGTGTCTCTCAGTCCCCTCTCTCTCAGGGAGATCTCTGTACACTGACTGGTGTCTCTCAGTCCCCTCTCTCTCAGGGAGATATCTGTACACTGACTGGTGTCTCTCAGTCCCCTCTCTCTCTCTCAGGGAGATATCTGTACACTGACTGGTGTCTCTCAGTCCCCTCTCTCTCTCTCAGGGAGATATCTGTACACTGTCTGGTGTCTCTCAGTCCCCTCTCTCTCAGGGAGATATCTGTACACTGACTGGTGTCTCTCAGTCCCCTCTCTCTCTCAGGGAGATATCTGTACACTGACTGGTGTCTCTCAGTCCCCTCTCTCTCTCTCAGGGAGATATCTGTACACTGACTGGTGTCTCTCAGTCCCCTCTCTCTCTCTCAGGGAGATATCTGTACACTGACTGGTGTCTCTCAGTCCCCTCTCTCTCTCTCAGGGAGATATCTGTACACTGACTGGTGTCTCTCAGTCCCCTCTCTCTCAGGGAGATATCTGTACACTGGGTGGTGTCTCTCAGTCCCCCCTCTCTCTCAGGGAGATATCTGTACACTGACTGGTGTCTCTCAGTCCTCTCTCACTCTCAGGGAGATATCTGTACACTGACTGGTGTCTCTCAGTCCTCTCTCACTCTCAGGGAGATATCTGTACACTGACTGGCGTCTCTCAGTCCCCTCTCTCTCGGGGAGATATCTGTACACTGACTGGTGTCTCTCAGTCCCCTCTCTCTCTCAGGGAGATATCTGTACACTGACTGGTGTCTCTCAGTCCCCTCTCTCTCAGGGAGATATCTGTACACTGACTGGTGTCTCTCAGTCCCCTCTCTCTCAGGGAGATATCTGTACACTATCTGTGGTAAACCACTGTTGCACCGTTATTAGGTGATTTATGGTAGGACCTGTACTACAGATTCGCCGGTATTCCGTGCCTGCTGGCTCCGCCAGGAGGCGGGGTATAAATATGCGTGTCCTCCCGGCAGCAGCTATTTCACCATCTGCTGCGGGAGGCCACACATCTCATCGCAATAAAGCCTCAGTTGGATTCAACTCTCGTCTTTGCCCAATTGATCGTGCCACAATTTATTGCTATAAGTTCCTGTGGAAGGACTTCTGTATCAAACCGAATTGCCTGCAGCTGGATCCGCACTCAAGGGACACCAGAAAGGACTTCCAGCACTGGCCAGCTTGCTTCGAGACGTATATCAACGCGGCACAACCCCTGAACTGGAGGCTCAGAAGATTCAGATTTTGTACTCCAGGTTGAGCTCCTAAATCTTTCTGCTCATCCAGGGTGATCCGAACTACGCCAAAGCCATGACTCTACTCAAGGACATCTATGCACAGAAGACGAACACGCTCTTCGCCAGTCACGTGCTCGCCACTCACGGTCAACTCCCTGGTGAGTCCATCGAAGACTTCTGGCGGGCCCTAATCCCACGAGTCCGGGACTGTGACTGTCAGGCCATTACGGCAACGGAATCCTTATGTGGGACGCTTTTGTGACTAGGATTGGGTCAGACCTTATACGACAGCGACTCCTAGAAGGGGTCACACGCGACCTCGCCGAGACTAAAACGCTAGTGCTCTCCATGACGGTCGCCTCACGCAACGTCCAGTCCTAAACACCCAGATGTGCGGCCCACCCCTCCTACGTATCGTGGACCCCACAGACAGTCGCCTCAGCGGGGCGCTGCCCACCCAATACGCCTGGGCCGCACGCCAGCCAGCGAACCCCGGGGGCCCCGATGCTATTTTTGCGGCCAACAGAACCACCCCCGCCAACGCTGCCCGGCCTGCGCTGCCCTTTGTAAAGCCTGCGGGAAAAAGGGCCCCTTCGCAGCGGTGTGCCAGGCCCTCTCAGTAGCCGCTTTCACCCCCACCCCCCTCGGTCACGGACAATGAGCGTGCCAACCCCCCCCCCGACCACATGTGGCCAGTGGGCGCCGCCATCTTCCCCTCCGCGAAACACATGCGTTCCATGGGCACCGCCATCTTGCTCCACCCCCGCAACGTGCATTCCATAGGCGCTGGCAGTTTTGTAACCCTCAAGATCTTCGGGTGCCTCCATCTTGTCAACCCCTCAGCACATGGGCCCGACCAGCGATCCAGGACCTGGGCTCGCCAGCCGCCCCATTATCCGACACCAGCAATAACCAACCAAGACTCACCTCCATGTCGATTGACCAGTCGTCCCCTTAACCTGACCAACGCATCCACCAGCGTGACAGTCAACGGACACGTAACCTCCTGCCAGCTGGGCCTCAGGAGCACCGATAGCTTGAATACACCTGGATACGGTAAGGCGCTGCTCCCTCACGATACACCCTGCCAACCAAAAAATCTCCCTGGCCTCCGGATCACATTGCTTAGAGATCTGGGGGTACTGTATGGTCACGCTCACGGTCCAGGGCTTAGAATTCAGTGGCTTCCGCCTCTACGTCCTCCCTAACCTCTGCGCTGCACTAATCCTCGGCCTGGACTTCCAGTGCAACCTCCAGAGCCTAACTCTGAAATTCGGCCTCAGTGTCTCAGGCTCGCACGTTCATTACTTAAACGCTGTCGTTGACTCACCTGGAGTGGTGTTGTGATCTGAAGAACATATTTCTTGATGGTTTGAGCGAATAACTGTGGGCAGAAAGAGGGAGAGATTAGTCTGGGAAATTCTGCAGATGGGAAATTCACCCACAGATCCTTCTGTCCCTCAATCACTTCCCAGTTGCAGTGACCTGACCAGGAGTGTTAATGACACAGAAACAAAATTAAACAGAGGTTCTCAGCAATCTTTCAAACTCAGCCCCACAACCACATCTAAAAACACAGAAACAAAAATCTACATGATGGAACCATCAATTCACTAGACACATGCTTTAAGATATGAACAGTGGTTTTAATCTACTTATAACAGAGCCAGCCTGTTCCGCGTTGAACTCTCGATGAACTGAACGACTGGCTCTGAGCATTGGTATTTATACAGCAGTCCAGGGGGAGAAGTCGTGGGCGGAGCCAAGGGTGGAGCCCTGTACAAACTCCTAAGCATTCCTAGAGCTACTCCCCCTAGTGGTCGGGCAACGCAACTGCGCTTACAAATGCATGGTCTCATGTATATAGAATACAGTAAGAAGTCTTACAACACCAGGTTAAAGTCCAACAGGTTTGTTTCAAGCACGAGCTTTCGGAGCGCTGCTCCTTCCTCAGGTGAATGGAGAGGTATGTTCCAGAAACATTTATATAGACAAAGTCAGAGATGCCAGACAATGCTTGGAATGCGAGCATTTGCAGGTAATCAATTCATTACAGATCCCGAGTTAGGGGTAACCCCAGGTTAAAGAGATGTGAAATGTCTCAAGCCAGAACAGTTGGTAGGATTTTGCAAGTCCAGGCCAGATGGTGGGGGATGAATGTAATGCGACATGAATCCAAGATCCCGGTTGAGTCCGCATTCATGCGTGCGGAACTTAGCTAGAAGTTTTTGCTCGGCAATTCTGTGTTGTCGCGTGTCCTGAAGACCGCCTTGGAGAACGCTTACCCGGAGATCAGAGGCTGAATGTCCTTGACTGCTGAAGTGTTCCCCGACTGGAAGGGAACAGTCCTGCCTGTTGATAGTCGCACGATGCCCGTTTATTCGTTGTCGCAGTGTCTGCATGGTCTCGCCAATGTACCACGCTTCGGGACATCCTTTCCTGCAGCGTATGAGGTAGACTACATTGGTCGATTCGCACGAGTAGGTACCGCGTACCTGGTGGGTGGTGTTTCCACATGTAATGGTGGTACCCAAGTCGATGATCTGGCATGTCTTGCAGAGATTACCCTGGCAGGGTTGTGTGGTGTCGTGGTCGCTGTTCTGAAGGCTGGGTAATTTGCTGCTAACAATGGTTTGTTTGACGTTGCGCGGTTGTCTGAAGGCCAGTAGTGGGGGTGTGGGGATGACCTTGGCAAGATGTGGCGCTCCCTCAGTACTGACCCTCTGACAGTGCGGCACTCCCTCAGTACTGACCCTCTCACAGTGCGGCGCTCCCTCAGTACTGACCCTCTGACAGTGCGGCACTCCCTCAGTACTGACCTGACAGTGCAGCGCTCCCTCAGTACTGACCCTCTGACAGTGCGGCACTCCCTCAGTACTGACCCTCTGACAGTGCGGCACTCCCTCAGTACTGACCCTCTGACAGTGCGGCACTCCCTCAGTACTGACCCTCTGACAGTGCGGCACTCCCTCAGTACTGACCCTCTGACAGTGCGGCACTCCCTCAGTACTGACCCTCTGACAGTGCGGCACTCCCACATACTGACCCTCTGACAGTGCGGCACTCCCTCAGCACTGACCCTCTGACAGTGCGGCACTCCCTCAGTACTGACCCTCTGACAGTGCAGCGCTCCCTCAGTACTGACCGTCTGACAATGCGGCACTCCCTCAGTACTGACCCTCTGACAGTGTGGCACTCCCTCAGTACTGACCCTCTGACAGTGCGGCACTCCCTCAGTACTGACCCTCTGACAGTGCGGCACTCCCTCAGTACTGACCCTCTGACAGTGCGGCACTCCCTCAGTACTGACCCTCTGACAGTGCGGCACTCCCTCAGTACTGACCCTCTGACAGTGCGGCACTCCCTCAGTACTGACCCTCTGACAGTGCGGCACTCCCTCAGTACTGACCCTCTGACAGTGCTGCACTCCCTCAGTACTGACCCTCTGACAGTGCGGCACTCCCTCAGTACTGACCCTCTGACAGTGCTGCACTCCCTCAGTACTGACCCTCTGACAGTGCAGCACTCCCTCAGTACTGACCCTCTGACAGTGCAGCACTCCCTCAGTACTGACCCTCTGACAGTGCAGCACTCCCTCAGTACTGACCCTCTGACAGTGCGGCACTCCCTCACGCGCATGCGTAACCCCGCCGTTTGACCCCCTGATGCCAGGAGGCCCAGCCCCCGCCACGCGGCACAGAGGCGGGGCTGGCAATCTCGTGGGGCAGGCCGGGAATCCCGTGGGGCAGGCCGGGATAGCTGATCGGTCCTCCCACTCCTCCCAGCTCCCTCCTGCCCTCTGCTGGGAAGACACCAGGACTCCCACTCCCAACAAGAGACAGACCTGTGATTTCATCATTGTGATTGTGGTTAAAAGTTCAGCAAACAAATTGAAATGAAATGAAATGAAAATCACTTATTGTCACGAGTAGGCTTCAAATGAAGTTACTGTGAAAAGCCCCTAGTCACCATATTACGGCACCTGTTCGGGGAGGCTGGTACGGGAATTGAACCGTGCTGCTGGCCTGCCTTGGTCTGCTTTCAAAGCCAGCGATTTAGCCCTGTGCTAAACAGCCCCTTGCAACTACATCAGAAAATGTAACCTCTTGCACAGTGGTTAGCACTGTTGCTTCACAGCTCCAGGGTCCCAGGTTCCATTCCCAACTTGGGTCACTGTCTGTGCGGAGTCTGCACGTTCTCCCCGTGCCTGTGTGGGTTTCCTCCGGGTGCTCCGGTTTCCTCCCACAAGTCCCGAAAGACATTGTTAGGTGAATTGGACATCCTGAATTCTCCCTCTGTGTACCCGAACAGGCGCCAGAGTGTGGCGATGAGGGGACTTTCACAGTAACTTCATTGCAGTGTTAATATAAGCCGACTCGTCACAAAAAAGATTATTTGAAACAAATAATAGCAAATGGCACGACGGCCGGCCAATTCCAAAAGACGTCTCCACAAGCCAGTTCGCTGCCAATGGGGTAACTTGTTCGTTCAAGTTGAGTTGTGAGCGATAAAGATCAGCCCCATGTCACCAGGTGGATATGCAGCACTCCCTGAGTACTGACCCTATGACAGTGCAGCGCTCCCTCAGTACTGATCCTCTGACAGTGCGGAACTCCCTCAGTACTGACCCTCTGACAGTGCAGCGCTCCCTCAGTACTGACCCTATGACAGTGCGGAGCTCCCTCAGTACTGACCCTCTGACAGTGCAGCGCTCCCTCAGTACTGACCCTCTGACAGTGCAGCGCTCCCTCAGTACTGACCCTCTGACAGTGCGGCACTCCCTCAGTACTGACCCTCTGACAGTGCGGCACTCCCTCAGTACTGACCCTCTGACAGTGCGGCACTCCCACATACTGACCCTCTGACAGTGCGGCACTCCCTCAGCACTGACCCTCTGACAGTGCGGCACTCCCTCAGTACTGACCCTCTGACAGTGCAGCGCTCCCTCAGTACTGACCGTCTGACAATGCGGCACTCCCTCAGTACTGACCCTCTGACAGTGCCGTACTCCCTCAGTACTGACCCTCTCACAGTGCGGCGCTCCCTCAGTACTGACCCTCTGACAGTGCGGCACTCCCTCAGTACTGACCCTCTGACAGTGCAGCACTCCCTCAGTACTGACCCTCTGACAGTGCGGCACTCCCTCAGTACTGACCCTCTGACAGTGCGGCACTCCCTCAGTACTGACCCTCTGACAGTGCGGCACTCCCTCAGTACTGACCCTCTGACAGTGCGGCACTCCCTCAGTACTGACCCTCTGACAGTGCGGCACTCCCTCAGTACTGACCCTCTGACAGTGCGGCACTCCCTCAGTACTGACCCTCTGACAGTGCAGCACTCCCTCAGTACTGACCCTCTGACAGTGCGGCACTCCCTCAGTACTGACCCTCTGACAGTGCGGCACTCCCTCAGTACTGACCCTCTGACAGTGCGGCACTCCCTCAGTACTGACCCTCTGACAGTGCGGCACTCCCTCAGTACTGACCCTCTGACAGTGCGGCACTCCCTCAGTACTGACCCTCTGACAGTGCTGCACTCCCTCAGTACTGACCCTCTGACAGTGCTGCACTCCCTCAGTACTGACCCTCTGACAGTGCGGCACTCCCTCACTACTGACCCTGCGACAGCGCAGCACTCCCTCAGTACTGACCCTCTGACAGTGCAGCACTCCCTCAGTACTGACCCTCTGACAGTGCGACACTCCCTCAGTACTGACCCTCTGACAGTGCGGCACTCCCTCAGTACTGACCCTCTGACAGTGCGGCACTCCCTCAGTACTGACCCTCCGACAGTGCGGCACTCCCTCACGCGCATGCGTAACCCCGCCGTTTGACCCCCCTGACGCCAGGAGGCCCAGCCCCCGCCACGCGGCACAGAGGCGGGGCTGGCAATCACGTGGGGCAGGCCGGGAATCTCGTGGGGCAGGCCGGGATAGCTGATCGGTCCTCCCACTCCTCCCAGCTCCCTCCTGCCCTCTGCTGGGAAGACACCAGGACTCCCACTCCCAACAAGAGACAGACCTGTGATTTCATCATTGTGATTGTGGTTAAAAGTTCAGCAAACAAATTGAAATGAAATGAAATGAAAATCACTTATTGTCACGAGTAGGCTTCAAATGAAGTTACTGTGAAAAGCCCCTAGTCACCATATTACGGCACCTGTTCGGGGAGGCTGGTACGGGAATTGAACCGTGCTGCTGGCCTGCCTTGGTCTGCTTTCAAAGCCAGCGATTTAGCCCTGTGCTAAACAGCCCCTTGCAACTACATCAGAAAATGTAACCTCTTGCACAGTGGTTAGCACTGTTGCTTCACAGCTCCAGGGTACCAGGTTCCATTCCCAACTTGGGTCACTGTCTGTGTGGAGTCTGCACGTTCTCCCCGTGCCTGTGTGGGTTTCCTCCGGGTGCTCCGGTTTCCTCCCACAAGTCCCGAAAGACATTGTTAGGTGAATTGGACATCCTGAATTCTCCCTCTGTGTACCCGAACAGGCGCCAGAGTGTGGCGATGAGGGGACTTTCACAGTAACTTCATTGCAGTGTTAATATAAGCCGACTCGTCACAAAAAAGATTATTTGAAACAAATAATAGCAAATGGCACGACGGCCGGCCAATTCCAAAAGACGTCTCCACAAGCCAGTTCGCTGCCAATGGGGTAACTTGTTCGTTCAAGTTGAGTTGTGAGCGATAAAGATCAGCCCCATGTCACCAGGTGGATATGCAGCACTCCCTGAGTACTGACCCTATGACAGTGCGGAGCTCCCTCAGTACTGACCCTCTGACAGTGCAGCACTCCCTCAGTACTGACCCTCTGACAGTGCGGCACTCCCTCAGTACTGACCCTCTGACAGTGCAGCGCTCCCTCAGTACTGACCCTCTGACAGTGCGGCACTCCCTCATTACTGACCCTCTGACAGTGCGGCACTCCCTCATTACTGACCCTCTGACAGTGCGGCACTCCCTCAGTACTGACCCTCTGACAGTGCGGCGCTCCCTCAGTACTGACCCTCTGACAGTGCAGCGCTCCCTCGGTACTGACCCTCTGACAGTGCAGCGCTCCCTCAGTACTGACCCTCTGACAGTGCGGCACTCCCTCAGTACTGACCCTCTGACAGTGCGGCACTCCCTCAGTACTGACCCTCTGACAGTGCGGCGCTCCCTCAGTACTGACCCTCTGACAGTGCAGCGCTCCACCAGCACTGACCCTCCGACAGCGCAGCACTCCCTCAGTACTGACCCTCTGACAGTGCGGCACTCCCTCAGTACTGACCCTCTGACAGCGCAGCACTCCCTCAGCACTGACCCTCCGATAATGCGGCACTCCCTCAGTTCTGACCCTCTGACAGCGCAGCACTCCCTCAGTACTGACCCTGCGACAGCGCAGCGCTCCCTCAGTACTGACCCTCTGACAGTGCAGCACTCCCTCAGTACTGACCCTCTGACAGTGCAGCAATCCCTCAGTACTGACCCTCTGACAGTGCGGCGCTCCCTCAGTACTGACCCTCTGACAGTGCAGCAATCCCTCGGTACTGACCGTCTGACAGTGCAGCACTCTCTCAGTACTGATCCTCTGACAGGGCGGTGCTCCCTCAGTACTGATCCTCTGAGAGTGCGGCACTCCCTCAGTACTGACCCTCTGACAGTGCGGCGCTCCACCAGCACTGACCCTCCGACAGCGCAGCGCTCCCTCAGTACTAACCCTCTGACAGCGCAGCACTCCCTCAGCACTGACCCTCCGATAATGCGGCACTCCCTCAGTTCTGACCCTCTGACAGCGCAGCACTCCCTCAGTACTGACCCTCTGACAGCGCAGCGCTCCCTCAGTACTGACCCTACGACAGCGCAGCACTCCCTCAGTACTGACCCTCTTACAGTACGGCACTCCCTCAGTACTGACCCTCTGACTGTGCGGCACTCCCTCAGTACTGACCCTCTGACAGTGCGGCACACCCTCAGTACTGACCCTCTGACAGTGCGGTGCTCCCTCAGTACTGACCCTGCGACAGTGCAGCGCTACCTCAGTACTGACCCTCTGACAGTGCAGCACTCCCTCGAACTGACCCTCTGACAGTGCAGCACTACCTCAGTACTGACCCTCTGACAGTGCCGCACTCCCTCAGTACTGACCCTCTGACAGTGCAGCACTCCCTCAGTACTGACCCTCTGACAGTGCAGCGTTCCCTCAGTACTGACCCTTTGACAGTGCGGCGCTCTTTCAGTACTGACCCTCTGACAGTGCAGCACTGCCTCAGTACTGACCCTCTGACAGTGCGGCGCTCCCTCAGTACTGACCCTCTAACAGTGCTGCACTCGCTCAGTACTGACCCTCTGACAGTGCAGCACTCCCTGAGTACTGACCCTCTGACAGTGCAGCACTCCCTCAGTACTGAATCTTTGACAGTGCGGCACTCCCTCAGTACTGACCCTCTGATAGTGCGGCACTTTCTGAGTACTGACCATCTGACAGTGCGGCACTCCCTCAGTACTGACCCTCTGACAGTGCGGCACTCCCTCAGTACTGATCCTCCGGCAGTGCGGCACTCCCTCAGTACTGACCCTCTGACAGTGCGGCACTCCCTCAGTACTGACCCTCTGACAGTGCAGCACTCCCTCAGTACTGACCCTCTGACAGTGCAGCGCTCTCTCAGTACTGAACCTCTGACAGTGCGGCGCTCTCTCAGTGCTGACACTCTGACAGTGCGGCTCTCTCCCAGTACTGACCCTCTGACAGTGCGGGACTCCCTCAGTACAGACCCTCTGTCAGTGCCGCACTCCCTCAGCACTGACCCTCTGACAGTGCGGCACTCCCTCAGTACTGACCCCCTGACAGTGCGGCACTCCCTCAGTACTGACCTCTGACAGTGCGGCGCTCCCTCAGTACGGACCCTCTGACAGTGTGGTGCTCCCTCAATACTGACCCTCTGACAGTGCAGCACTCCCTCAGTACTGACCCTCTGACACTTCGGTGCTCCCTCAGTACTGACCCTCTGATAGTGCGGCACTTTCTGAGTACTGACCATCTGACAGTGCGGCACTCCCTCAGTACTGACCCTCTGACAGTGCGGCACTCCCTCAGTACTGATCCTCCGGCAGTGCGGCACTCCCTCAGTACTGACCCTCTGACAGTGCGGCACTCCCTCAGTACTGACCCTCTGACAGTGCAGCACTCCCTCAGTACTGACCCTCTGACAGTGCAGCGCTCTCTCAGTACTGAACCTCTGACAGTGCGGCGCTCTCTCAGTGCTGACACTCTGACAGTGCGGCTCTCTCCCAGTACTGACCCTCTGACAGTGCGGGACTCCCTCAGTACAGACCCTCTGTCAGTGCCGCACTCCCTCAGCACTGACCCTCTGACAGTGCGGCACTCCCTCAGTACTGACCCCCTGACAGTGCGGCACTCCCTCAGTACTGACCTCTGACAGTGCGGCGCTCCCTCAGTACGGACCCTCTGACAGTGTGGTGCTCCCTCAATACTGACCCTCTGACAGTGCAGCACTCCCTCAGTACTGACCCTCTGACACTTCGGTGCTCCCTCAGTACGGACCCTCTGACAGTGCGGCGCTCCCTCAGTACTGACCTCTGACAGTGCGGCGCTCCCTCAGTACGGACCCTCTGACAGTGTGGTGCTCCCTCAATACTGACCCTCTGACAGTGCGGCACTCCCTCAGTACTGACCCTCTGACAGTGCCGCACTCCCTCAGTACTGAATCTTTGACAGTGCGGCACTCCCTCAGTACTGACCCTCTGATAGTGCGGCACTTTCTGAGTACTGACCATCTGACAGTGCGGCCCTCCCTCAGTACTGACCCTCTGACAGTGCGGCACTACCTCAGTACTGATCCTCCGGCAGTGCGGCACTCCCTCAGTACTGACCCTCTGACAGTGCGGCACTCCCTCAGTACTGACCCTCTGACAGTGCGGCAATGCCTCAGTACTGACCCTCTGACAGTGCAGCGCTCCCTCAGTACTGACCCTCTGACAGTGCGGCGCTCTCTCAGTGCTGACCCTCTGACAGTGCGGCTCTCTCCCAGTACTGACCCTCTGACAGTGCGGGACTCCCTCAGTACAGACCCTCTGTCAGTGCGGCACTCCCTCAGCACTGACCCTCTGACAGTGCGGCACTCCCTCAGTACTGACCTCTGACAGTGTGGTGCTCCCTCAATACTGACCCTCTGACAGTGCGGCCCTCCCTCAGTACTGACCCTCTGACAGTGCGGCACTCCCTCAGTACTGATCCTCCGGCAGTGCGGCACTCGCTCAGTACTGACCCTCTGACAGTGCGGCACTCCCTCAGTACTGACCCTCTGACAGTGCAGCACTCCCTCAGTACTGACCCTCTGACAGTGCAGCGCTCTCTCAGTACTGACCCTCTGACAGTGCGGCGCTCTCTCAGTACTGACCCTCTGACAGTGCGGCTCTCTCCCAGTACTGACCCTCTGACAGTGCGGGACTCCCTCAGTACAGACCCTCTGTCAGTGCGGCACTCCCTCAGCACTGACCCTCTGACAGTGCAGCACTCCCTCAGTACTGACCCTCTGACAGTGGAGAACCCCCTCAGTACGGACCCTCTGACAGTGCGGCACTCCCTCAGTACTGACCCCCTGACAGTGCGGCACTCCCTCAGTACTGACCTCTGACAGTGCGGCGCTCCCTCAGTACGGACCCTCTGACAGTGTGGTGCACCCTCAATACTGACCCTCTGACAGTGCAGCACTCCCTCAGTACTGACCCTCTGACACTTCGGCGCTCCCTCAGTACGGACCCTCTGACAGTGCGGCGCTCCCTCAGTACTGACCCCCTGACAGTTCGGAACTCACTCAGTACGGACCCTCTGACCGTGCGGCGCTCCCTCAGTACTGACCCTCTGACAGTGCAGCACTCCCTCACTACTGACCCTCTGACAGTGCGGCGCTCTCTCAGTACTGACCCTCTGACAGTGCGGCACTCCCTCACTACTGACCCTCTGTCAGTGCGGCACTTCCTCAGTACTGACCCTCTGACAGTGCGGCACTCCCTCAGTACTGACCCTCTGACAGTGCAGTGCTCCCTCAGTATTGACCCTCTGACAGTGCGGCACTCACTCAGTACTGACCCTCTGACAGTGCGGCAGTCCCTCAGTACTGACCCTCTGACAGTGTGGCGCTCCCTCAGTACTGACCCTCTGACAGTGCGGCAGTCCCTCAGTACTGACCCTCTGACAGTGCAGTGCTCCCTCAGTTCTGACCCTCTGACAGTGCGGCACTGCCTCAGTACTGACCCTCTAAAAAGTGCTGCACTCCCTCAGTACTGACCCTCAGACAGTGCGGCACTCCCTCAGTACTGACCCTCTGACAGTGCGGCACTCCCTCAGTACTGACCCTCTGACAGTGCAGCACTCCCTCAGTACTGACCCTCTGACAGTGCGGCACTCCCTCAGTACTGACCCTCTGACAGTGCAGCACTCCCTCAGTACTGACCCTCTGACAGTGCGTTGCTCCCTCAGTGCAGACCCTCTGACAGTGCGGCACTCCCTCAGTACTGATCCTCCGGCAGTGAGGCACTCCCTCAGTACTGACCCTCTGACAGTGCGGCACTCCCTCAGTACTGACCCTCTGACAGTGCAGCACTCCCTCAGTACTGACCCTCTGACAGTGCGGCACTCCCTCAGTACTGACCCTCTGACAGTGCAGCACTCCCTCAGTACTGACCTTCTGACAGTGCGGCACTCGCTCAGTACAGATCCTCGGACAGTGC
>NC_052165.1:95373659-95403659 GCF_902713615.1 Scyliorhinus canicula | reverse complement strand
AGACAGAGAGTGAGAGACAGAGAGTGAGAGAGAGACAGACAGAGTGAGAGAGAGAGAGACAGTCAGAGAGAGTGAGAGACAGAGAGTGAGAGAGAGACAGACAGAGTGAGAGAGAGAGAGACAGACAGTCAGAGAGGGAGAGAGAGAGTGAGAGACAGAGAGAGAGAGAGAGTGAGAGAGAGTCAGAGAGAGACAGAGTGGAGAGACAGAGAGTCAGAAAGAGACAGAGAGTGAGAGACAGAGAGTGAGAGAGAGAGAGAGTGAGAGAGAGTCAGAGAGAGACAGAGTGGAGAGACAGAGAGTCAGAAAGAGACAGAGAGTGAGAGACAGAGAGTGAGAGAGAGAGAGTGAGAGAGAGAGACAGACAGAGTGAGAGAGAGAGAGACAGACAGTCAGAGAGAGTGAGAGACAGAGAGAGAGAGAGAGACAGAGAGAGTCAGAGAGAGAGAGACAGAGACAGAGAGTCAGAGAGGGAGTAATGTTAATCTTGGCGAAGGGGCTGGAGTGAATATGCCTGTGTCCCACCTGAGTTGAAGAGTAATTTAGTGTCAGGATGTAACTGCTGAGGACGAATGGATGAAATTGGAGAAAAGTATGCGGAACTTACTGCTGATAATTTCCATGCTGCGTCCTGGATTTAGCAATCGTCCAGCTCCTGAACTCCTCTTCCTGCGTGACGGTCCTTAAAGGCTGACTGGATATCCCCTTCAGCAACCACCCGGCAGGTTTGCCCCTGTCCCACTGCCTCTGCCTTTACCCACTGCCAACCATACACACACTCCGACCCTCCTCACTGTGCTGGAAGCAGTCTCCCAGAATCGGCAGGGACAGGATGGTTGGGAGTATTGAAATGCCGGGGAAGGGGGGGTTGTGGATAGATGATATGGGGGGTGTGTCGGTGGGGGGAGGGGGCGGTGCAGCCTCACGGTTGGGTTACAGGAAGGCAGCAGACAGCCCAGAGCCTCGGGGAAGGTGCTGAGCAGCAGGAACAGGCTTGTCACTCACACCACCAGGCAGCATGTTCACTGGGAGCCCTCCAACTGCTCAGGGCACACAAAATTAACCCCTTCCCTGCTCCCTCTACACTGTCCCCATCAAACACTCCCAGGACAGGTACAGCACGGGGTTAGATACAGAGTAAAGCTCCCTCTACACTGTCCCCATCAAACACTCCCAGGACAGGGACAGCACAGAGTTAGATACAGAGTAAAGCTCCCTCTACACTGTCCCCATCAATTACTCCCAGGACGGGTACAGCACGGGGTTAGATACAGAGTAAAGCTCCCTCTACACTATCCCCATCAAACACTCCCAGGACAGGTACAGCACGGGGTTAGATACAGAGTAAAGCTCTCTCTACACTGTCCCCATCAAACACTCCCAGGACAGTTACAGCACGGGGTTAGATACAGAGTAAAGCTCCCTCTACACTGTCCCCATCAAACACTCCCAGGACAGGTACAGCACGGAGTTAGATACAGAGTAAAGCTCCCTCTACAGTGTCCCCATCAAACACCCAGGACAGGTACAGCACGGGGTTAGATACAGAGTAAAGCTCCCTCTACACTGTCCCCATCAAACACTCCCAGGCCAGGTACAGCACGGGGTTAGATACAGAGTAAAGCTCCCTCTACACTGTCGCCATCAAACACTCCCAGGACAGGCACAGCACGGGGTTAGATACAGAGTAAAGCTCCCTCTACACTGTCGCCATCAAACACTCCCAGGACAGGTATAGCACGGGGTTAGATACAGAGTAAAGCTCCCTCTACACTGTCCCCATCAAACACTCCCAGGACAGGTACAGCACGGGGTTAGATACAGAGTAAAGCTCCCTCTACACCAGGGAGCACACATATTTATACTCCGCCTACTGGGCGGAGCCAGCAGGCAGGGATCTACCCCCGTACCTGTAGTGCGGGGGCCTTACCGTAAAGCACCTATGTCAACATCCTATATATACAATATATACATCAGTGGTGACTACCACATTCACCCCTGTTAAAAAATTGAGTCCGGTGGGGGTGGTGGAGAACTATGTACAGAAAGTTGTACAGAGAATGTTACAAATTCAGGGCCGCCCGGTGCCTTGATCTGTCGTTGAGAGCGTCGCATTGCTGGCGGTGACCCCGGCTGCGGCTCAGTCTTCGGTGACTCCGGGAATGTGTCGACATCCTCTTCATCCCCGGGTGGGACCAAGGGGAGGGCGGGGTGTCCCGGAGCGGGGGCTGCGGTGGGGTGCGCCGGGGGAAGGGAGGGTGGTGCCGGGGCAGAGGGGGTGGGGAACCAGCTGGTGCCAGGTCCCTGAGGGAGACTGTGTCTTGGCGGCCGTCGGGGTACGCCACGTAGGCATACTGGGGGTTGGCATGAAGTAGCTGTGCCCTCTCAACCAACGGGTCGACCTTGTGGATTCGAGCGTGTCTACGGAGGAGAACGGGTCCTGGAGCTGCCAGCCACGTTGGGAGCGAAACCCTGGAGGTGGACTTCCTAGGGAAGGCAAGGAGACGTTAATGGGGGGTTTCATTAGTCACAGTGCAAAGTAGCGATCGGATGGAGTGAAGGGCGTCGGAGAGGACCTCCTGCCAGCGGGAGGCCGGGATCTTTCTGGACCGTAGGGCCAGCTGGACGGCCCTCCAGACCGTCCCGTTCTCCCTCTCTACCTGCCCGTTTCCCCGGGGGTTGTAGCTGGTCGTCCTGCTGGAGGCGATACCCCTGCTGAGCAGGAACTGACGCAGCTCATCTCTCATGAATGACGATCCCCTGTCGCTGTGGATGTAGGTGGGGAAACTGAACAGAGTGAAGATTGTGTTGAGGGCTTTGATGACGGTGGCAGATGCCATGTCGGGGCATGCGATGGCGAAGGGGAATCTGGAATATTCATCGACCATACTGAGGAAGTACGTGTTGCGGTCGGTGGAGGGGAGGGGCCCTTTGAAGTCCACGCTGAGGCGTTCAAAGGGGCGTGAGGCCTTCACCAGGCGCACGCGGTCCGGACGGTAGAAGTGAGGCTTGCACTCCGCACAGATCTGGCAGTCTCTGGTGACTGTCCGTACTTCCTCGATGGAGTAGGGCAGATTGCGAGCCTTGACATAATGGTACAACCGAGTGACCCCCGGATGGCAAAGGCTGTCGTGCAGGGCACGGAGCTGGTTCACCTGTGCGCTGGCACATGTACCTCGGGAGAGGGCGTCTGGGGGCTCGTTGAGCTTACCGGGGCGATACAAAATCTCGTAATTATAGGTGGAGAGCTCGATTCTCCACCGCAAGATTTTATCGTTTTTGATCTTGCCCCGCTGCGTGTTGTTGAACATGAAGGCTACCGACCGTTGGTCAGTGAGGAGAGTGAATCTCCTGCCGGCCAGGTAATGCCTCCAGTGCCACACCGCTTCAACGATAGCTTGGGCCTCCTTCTCAACGGATGAGTGCCGAATGTCTGAGGCATGAAGGGTGTGGGAAAAGAATTCCACGGGTCTGCCTGCCTGGTTTAGAGCGGCGGCAAGGGCGACATCTGAAGCGTCGCTCTCTACTTGAAAGGGTAACATCGTGTCGACTGCGTGCATCCGGCCTTGGCGATGTCGGCCTTGATACGGTTGAAGTCCTGGTGAGCCTCGGCCGTCAGGGGGAAAAACAGTGGGTTGAATGAGTGGGCGGGGCTTGTCTGCATAGTTTGGGACCCACTGGGCGTAGTAGGAGAAGGACCCCAGGCAGCGTTTGAGGGCCTTGGGGCAGTGGGGGAGGGGCAGCTCCATGAGGGGGCGCATGAGATCGGTGTCGGGCCCCAGAACTCCGTTCTGGACCACATAGCCGAGGATGGCTAAGCTGTTGGTGCTGAATACGCACTACTGCTTGTTATACGTGAGGTTGAGGAGTTTGGCGGTGCGGAGAAATTGGAAAGGTTGGCATCGTGGTCCTGCTGGTCATGGCCGCAGATGGTGACGTTGTCGAGTACGGGAAGGTGGCCCGCAGTCCGTACTGGTCAACCATTCGGTCCATCTCCCTTTGGAAGACTGAGACCCTGTTACTGACGCCGAAGGGAACCCTGAGGAAGTGATAGAATCGACCGTCCGCTTCAAACGCAGTGTAGGGATGATCCGCCTTGCGGATGGGGAGCTGGTGGTAGGCGGATTTGAGGTCTATCGTTGGGAAGACCCGGAACTGTGCAATCTGAGTGACCATATCAGAAATGCGGGGGAGGGGGTACGCGTCGATCTGCGTGTACCGATTGATGGTCTGGCTGTAGTCCACGACCATCCTGTGTTTCTCCCCAGTTTTAACCACTACCACCTGGGCTCTCCAAGGGCTGTTGCTGCCTCGATGGTGCCTTCCCGAAGCAGCCGCTGGACCTCGGACCTGATGAAGGTCCTTCATGGGCGCTGTACCGTCTGCTCCGGGTGGCGACGGGTTTGCAATCCGGAGTTAGATTGGCGAAGAGGGAGGGTTGGTCGACCTTTAGGGTCGTGAGGCCGCACACAGTGAGGGGTGGTAGGGCCCGCCGAATTTCAGGGTTAGGCTCTGGAGGTTACACTGGAAGTCCAGGTCGAGGAGCAAGGGCAGCGCAGAGGTTGGGGAGGATGTAGAGCCAGAAGCCGCTGAACTCCACGTCCTGGACAGTGAGAGTTACAATGCAGTATCCCCGGATTGCCACGGAAAGGGATCCGGAGGCCAGGGAGATTCCTGGTTGGCGGGGTGTGGTGATATGATTTGCATAACTGTCTGCCATTGGGGCAGAACACCGGCTTACCATTGGCCCTGGTCGGTCATGTGCCTCTCGACCAGTTGGTTGAGACCAGTCATGTGACAGATCTCCGATTGGTCGAGAGGCTGAGTTAACCACGCCTCCTTGCCGAGGTATAAATAGTCGAAACGCTCTGCGGTCGTCCATTTTATTGTAGACAACCGCAGGGCTAAGTTCTAGCTTATTAAAGCCTAACTTTTGTAAAGCAACTCGTCTCTCGTGCAATTGATGGCTGATCACGGGGTGCACCGTGAGGGAGCAGGGCCGTATCGGGGTGGGTGAAGCTCTGGGTGCTGCCGGGGTCCAGCAGGCAGGGTTATCGGGGTGTACCGTGAGGGAGCAGGGCCGTATCGGGGTGGGTGAAGCTCTCAGTGCCCCCGCAGCCCAGCAGGCAGGGTTAGCGGGGTGCACCGTGAGGGAGCAGGGCCGTATCGGGGTGAATGAAGCTCTCGGGTGCTGCCGGAGCCCAGCAGGCAGGGTTATCGGGGTGTACCGTGAGGGAGCAGGGCCGTATCGGGGTGAGTGAAGCTCTCGGTGCTGCCGGAGCCCAGCAGGCAGGGTTAGCGGGGTGCACCGTGAGGGAGCAGGGCCGTATCGGGGTGAGTGAAGCTCTCGGTGTTCCCGGAGCCCAGCAGGCAGGGTTAGCGGGGTGCACCGTGAGGGAGCAGGGCCGTATCGGGGTGAGTGAAGCTCTCGGTGCCCCCGCAGCCCAGCAGGC
This sequence comes from Scyliorhinus canicula, assembly GCF_902713615.1. Classification (NCBI taxonomy): domain Eukaryota; kingdom Metazoa; phylum Chordata; class Chondrichthyes; order Carcharhiniformes; family Scyliorhinidae; genus Scyliorhinus; species Scyliorhinus canicula. The sequence goes on along the minus strand of NC_052165.1, from coordinate 95,398,206 downwards.
AGGGTTAGCGGGGTGCACCGTGAGGGAGCAGGGCCGTATCGGGGTGAGTGAAGCTCTCGGTGCCCCTGCAGCCCAGCAGGCAGGGTTAGCGGGGTGCACCGTGAGGGAGCAGGGCCGTATCGGGGCGAGTGAAGCTCTCGGTGCTGCCGGAGCCCAGCAGGCAGGGTTAGCGGGGTGCACCGTGAGGGAGCAGGGCCGTATCGGGGTGGGTGAAGCTCTCGGTGCTCCCGCAGCCCAGCAGGCAGGGTTAGCGGGGTGCACCGTGAGGGAGCAGGGCCGTATCGGGGTGAGTGAAGCTCTCGGTGCCCCCGCAGCCCAGCAGGCAGGGTTAGCGGGGTGCACCGTGAGGGAGCAGGGCCGTATCGGGGTGGGTGAAGCTCTCGGTGCCCCCGCAGCCCAGCAGGCAGGGTTAGCGGGGTGCACCGTGAGGGAGCAGGGCCGTATCGGGGTGAGTGAAGCTCTCGGTGCTGCCGGAGCCCAGCAGGCAGGGTTAGCGGGGTGCACCGTGAGGGAGCAGGGCCGTATCGGGGTGGGTGAAGCTCTCGGTGCTGCCGCAGCCCAGCAGGCAGGGTTAGCGGGGTGCACCGTGAGGGAGCAGGGCCGTATCGGGGTGAGTGAAGCTCTCGGTGCCCCCGCAGCCCAGCAGGCAGGGTTAGCGGGGTGCACCGTGAGGGAGCAGGGCCGTATCGGGGTGGGTGAAGCTCTCGGTGCTGCCGGAGCCCAGCAGGCAGGGTTAGCGGGGTGCACCGTGAGGGAGCAGGGCCGTATCGGGGTGAGTGAAGCTCTCGGTGCCCGCCGAGCCCAGCAGGCAGGGTTAGCGGGGTGCACCGTGAGGGAGCAGGGCCGTATCGGGGTGAGTGAAGCTCTCGGTGCCCCCGCAGCCCAGCAGGCAGGGTTAGCGGGGTGCACCGTGAGGGAGCAGGGCCGTATCGGGGTGGGTGAAGCTCTCGGTGCTGCCCGGAGCCCAGCAGGCAGGGTTAGCGGGGTGCACCGTGAGGGAGCAGGGCCGTATCGGGGTGAGTGAAGCTCTCGGTGCTCCGCAGGCCCAGCAGGCAGGGTTAGCGGGGTGCACCGTGAGGGAGCAGGGCCGTATCGGGGTGGGTGAAGCTCTCGGTGCTCCCGCAGCCCAGCAGGCAGGGTTAGCGGGGTGCACCGTGAGGGAGCAGGGCCGTATCGGGGTGAGTGAAGCTCTCGGTGCCCCCGGTGTCCAGCAGGCAGGGTTAGCGGGGTGCACCGTGAGGGAGCAGGGCCGTATCGGGGTGAGTGAAGCTCTCGGTGCTGCCGGAGCCCAGCAGGCAGGGTTAGCGGGGTGCACCGTGAGGGAGCAGGGCCGTATCGGGGTGGGTGAAGCTCTCGGTGCCCCCGCAGCCCAGCAGGCAGGGTTAGCGGGGTGCACCGTGAGGGAGCAGGGCCGTATCGGGGTGAGTGAAGCTCTCGGTGCTGCCGGAGCCCAGCAGGCAGGGTTGGCGGGGTGCACCGTGAGGGAGCAGGGCCGTATCGGGGTGAGTGAAGCTCTCGGTGCCCCCGCAGCCCAGCAGGCAGGGTTAGCGGGGTGCACCGTGAGGGAGCAGGGCCGTATCGGGGTGGGTGAAGCTCTCGGTGCCCCCGCAGCCCAGCAGGCAGGGTTAGCGGGGTGCACCGTGAGGGAGCAGGGCCGTATCGGGGTGGGTGAGGCTCTCGGTGCCCCCGCAGCCCAGCAGGCAGGGTTAGCGGGGTGCACCGTGAGGGAGCAGGGCCGTATCGGGGTGAGTGAAGCTCTCGGTGCTCCCGCAGCCCAGCAGGCAGGGTTAGCGGGGTGCACCGTGAGGGAGCAGGGCCGTATCGGGGTGAGTGAAGCTCTCGGTGCTGCCGCAGCCCAGCAGGCAGGGTTAGCGGGGTGCACCGTGAGGGAGCAGGGCCGTATCGGGGTGAGTGAAGCTCTCGGTGCCCCGCAGCCCAGCAGGCAGGGTTAGCGGGGTGCACCGTGAGGGAGCAGGGCCGTATCGGGGTGAGTGAAGCTCTCGGTGCTGCCGGAGCCCAGCAGGCAGGGTTAGCGGGGTGCACCGTGAGGGAGCAGGGCCGTATCGGGGTGAGTGAAGCTGTCAGTGCTGCCGGAGCCCAGCAGGCAGGGTTAGCGGGGTGCACCGTGAGGGAGCAGGGCCGTATCGGGGTGAGTGAAGCTCTCGGTGCCCCCGCAGCCCAGCAGGCAGGGTTAGCTGGGGTGCACCGTGAGGGAGCAGGGCCGTATCGGGGTGGGTGAAGCTCTCGGTGCTGCCGGAGCCCAGCAGGCAGGGTTAGCGGGGTGCACCGTGAGGGAGCAGGGCCGTATCGGGGTGGGTGAGGCTCTCGGTGCTGCCGGGTCCCAGCAGGCAGGGTTAGCGGGGTGCACCGTGAGGGAGCAGGGCCGTATCGGGGTGAGTGAAGCTCTCGGTGCCCCCGCAGCCCAGCAGGCAGGGTTAGCGGGGTGCACCGTGAGGGAGCAGGGCCGTATCGGGGTGAGTGAAGCTCTCGGTGCTGCCGGAGCCCAGCAGGCAGGGTTAGCGGGGTGCACCGTGAGGGAGCAGGGCCGTATAGGGGTGAGTGAAGCTCTCGGTGCTGCCGGAGCCCAGCAGGCAGGGTTAGCGGGGTGTACCGTGAGGGAGCAGGGCCGTATCGGGGTGGGTGAAGCTCTCGGTGCCCCCGCAGCCCAGCAGGGAGGGTTAGCGGGGTGTACCGTGAGGGAGCAGGGCCGTATCGGGGTGGGTGAAGCTCTCGGTGCCCCCGCAGCCCAGCAGGGAGGGTTAGCGGGGTGCACCGTGAGGGGGCAGGGCCGTATCGGGGTGAGTGAAGCTCTCGGTGCTGCCGGGGTCCAGCAGGCAGGGTTAGCGGGGTGTACCGTGAGGGAGCAGGGCCGTATCGGGGTGAGTGAAGCTCTCGGTGCTGCCGGAGCCCAGCAGGCAGGGTTAGCGGGGTGCACCGTGAGGGAGCAGGGCCGTATCGGGGTGGGTGAAGCTCTCGGTGCCCCCGCAGCCCAGCAGGCAGGGTTAGCGGGGTGCACCGTGAGGGGGCAGGGCCGTATCGGGGTGAGTGAAGCTCTCGGTGCCCCCGGTGTCCAGCAGGCAGGGTTAGCGGGGTGCACCGTGAGGGAGCAGGGCCGTATCGGGGTGGGTGAAGCTCTCGGTGCTGCCGGAGCCCAGCAGGCAGGGTTAGCGGGGTGCACCGTGAGGGAGCAGGGCCGTATCGGGGTGGGTGAAGCTCTCGGTGCTGCCGCAGCCCAGCAGGCAGGGTTAGCGGGGTGCACCGTGAGGGAGCAGGGCCGTATCGGGGTGAGTGAAGCTCTCGGTGCCCCCGCAGCCCAGCAGGCAGGGTTAGCGGGGTGTACCGTGAGGGAGCAGGGCCGTATCGGGGTGGGTGAAGCTCTCGGTGCCCCCGCAGCCCAGCAGGCAGGGTTAGCGGGGTGCACCGTGAGGGAGCAGGGCCGTATCGGGGTGGGTGAAGCTCTCGGTGCTGCCGCAGCCCAGCAGGCAGGGTTAGCGGGGTGCACCGTGAGGGAGCAGGGCCGTATCGGGGTGGGTGAGGCTCTCGGTGCCCCTGCAGCCCAGCAGGCAGGGTTAGCGGGGTGTACCGTGAGGGAGCAGGGCCGTATCGGGGTGAGTGAAGCTCTCGGTGCCCCCGCAGCCCAGCAGGCAGGGTTAGCGGGGTGTACCGTGAGGGAGCAGGGCCGTATCGGGGTGAGTGAAGCTCTCGGTGCCCCCGCAGCCCAGCAGGCAGGGTTAGCGGGGTGCACCGTGAGGGAGCAGGGCCGTATCGGGGTGAGTGAAGCTCTCGGTGCCCCCGCAGCCCAGCAGGCAGGGTTAGCGGGGTGCACCGTGAGGGAGCAGGGCCGTATCGGGGTGAGTGAAGCTCTCGGTGCTCCTGCAGCCCAGCAGGCAGGGTTAGCGGGGTGCACCGTGAGGGAGCAGGGCCGTATCGGGGTGGGTGAAGCTCTCGGTGCTCCCGCAGCCCAGCAGGCAGGGTTAGCGGGGTGCACCGTGAGGGAGCAGGGCCGTATCGGGGTGAGTGAAGCTCTCGGTGCCCCCGCAGCCCAGCAGGCAGGGTTAGCGGGGTGCACCGTGAGGGAGCAGGGCCGTATCGGGGTGGGTGAAGCTCTCGGTGCCCCCGCAGCCCAGCAGGCAGGGTTAGCGGGGTGCACCGTGAGGGTGCAGGGCCGTATCGGGGTGAGTGAAGCTCTCGGTGCTGCCGCAGCCCAGCAGGCAGGGTTAGCGGGGTGCACCGTGAGGGAGCAGGGCCGTATCGGGGTGAGTGAAGCTCTCGGTGCCCCCGCAGCCCAGCAGGCAGGGTTAGCGGGGTGCACCGTGAGGGAGCAGGGCCGTATCGGGGTGAGTGAAGCTCTCGGTGCCCCCGCAGCCCAGCAGGCAGGGTTAGCGGGGTGCACCGTGAGGGAGCAGGGCCGTATCGGGGTGAGTGAAGCTCTCGGTGCTGCCGGAGCCCAGCAGGCAGGGTTAGCGGGGTGCACCGTGAGGGAGCAGGGCCGTATCGGGGTGGGTGAAGCTCTCGGTGCTGCCGCAGCCCAGCAGGCAGGGTTAGCGGGGTGCACCGTGAGGGAGCAGGGCCGTATCGGGGTGGGTGAAGCTCTCGGTGCCCCCGGTGTCCAGCAGGCAGGGTTAGCGGGGTGCACCGCGAGGGAGCAGGGCCGTATCGGGGTGAGTGAAGCTCTCGGTGCTGCCGGGGCCCAGCAGGCAGGGTTAGCGGGGTGCACCGTGAGGGAGCAGGGCCGTATCGGGGTGAGTGAAGCTCTCGGTGCCCCCGGAGCCCAGCAGGCAGGGTTAGCGGGGTGCACCGTGAGGGAGCAGGGCCGTATCGGGGTGGGTGAAGCTCTCGGTGCTGCCGGAGCCCAGCAGGCAGGGTTAGCGGGGTGCACCGTGTGGGAGCAGGGCCGTATCGGGGTGGGTGAAGCTCTCGGTGCTGCCGGAGCCCAGCAGGCAGGGTTAGCGGGGTGCACCGTGAGGGAGCAGGGCCGTATCGGGGTGGGTGAAGCTCTCGGTGCCCCCGCAGCCCAGCAGGCAGGGTTAGCGGGGTGCACCGTGAGGGAGCAGGGCCGTATCGGGGTGGGTGAAGCTCTCGGTGCCCCCGGAGTCCAGCAGGCAGGGTTAGCGGGGTGCACCGTGAGGGAGCAGGGCCGTATCGGGGTGGGTGAAGCTCTCGGTGCCCCCGCAGCCCAGCAGGCAGGGTTAGCGGGGTGCACCGTGAGGGAGCAGGGCCGTATCGGGGTGAGTGAAGCTCTCGGTGCCCCCGCAGCCCAGCAGGCAGGGTTAGCGGGGTGCACCGTGAGGGAGCAGGGCCGTATCGGGGTGAGTGAAGCTCTCGGTGCTGCCGGAGCCCAGCAGGCAGGGTTAGCGGGGTGCACCGTGAGGGAGCAGGGCCGTATCGGGGTGGGTGAAGCTCTCGGTGCTGCCGGGGTCCAGCAGGCAGGGTTAGCGTGGTGCACCGTGAGGGAGCAGGGCCGTATCGGGGTGGGTGAAGCTCTCGGTGCTGCCGCAGCCCAGCAGGCAGGGTTAGCGGGGTGCACCGTGAGGGAGCAGGGCCGTATCGGGGTGAGTGAAGCTCTCGGTGCTGCCGCAGCCCAGCAGGCAGGGTTAGCGGGGTGTACCGTGAGGGAGCAGGGCCGTATCGGGGTGGGTGAAGCTCTCGGTGCCCCCGCAGCCCAGCAGGCAGGGTTAGCGGGGTGCACCGTGAGGGAGCAGGGCCGTATCGGGGTGGGTGAAGCTCTCGGTGCTGCCGGAGCCCAGCAGGCAGGGTTAGCGGGGTGCACCGTGAGGGAGCAGGGCCGTATCGGGGTGGGTGAAGCTCTCGGTGCCCCCGCAGCCCAGCAGGCAGGGTTAGCGGGGTGCACCGTGAGGGAGCAGGGCCGTATCGGGGTGAGTGAAGCTCTCGGTGCTCCCAGGGCCCAGCAGGCAGGGTTAGCGGGGTGCACCGTGAGGGAGCAGGGCCGTATCGGGGTGGGTGAAGCTCTCGGTGCCCCCGCAGCCCAGCAGGCAGGGTTAGCGGGGAGCACCGTGAGGGAGCAGGGCCGTATCGGGGTGGGTGAAGCTCTCGGTGCCCCCGCAGCCCAGCAGGCAGGGTTAGCGGGGTGCACCGTGAGGGAGCAGGGCCGTATCGGGGTGAGTGAAGCTCTCGGTGCCCCCGCAGCCCAGCAGGCAGGGTTAGCGGGGTGCACCGTGAGGGAGCAGGGCCGTATCGGGGTGAGTGAAGCTCTCGGTGCCCCCGCAGCCCAGCAGGCAGGGTTAGCGGGGAGCACCGTGAGGGAGCAGGGCCGTATCGGGGTGGGTGAAGCTCTCGGTGCTCCCGGAGTCCGGCAGGCAGGAGATCCCGTGTCCGTTGACCTTCACTTTAGTTGAAGCAGTCGCGAGGTTGTGTGGTCGAGACTGGTCAATCGTGACCGAGGTGAGATGCGGCTGGTTGTCGGTGGTTGCCGGCGATGAGCGGCCTGATGAGGTGCCCGACTGGCAGGGGTCCTGAGTCGGGTAAGATGGCGGCGCCCACGGGCCGCACATGTCCTGGGACAGGCAAGATGGCGGCGCCCACGGGCCCTGCTGGCCCTAGTTAGATACTGTGACTGTCAGGCCGTCCCGGCCACGGAACACTCAAACCTGCTGATGGGACACGCGTTTGTTACGGGCATTGGGTCTGACTAAATCCTCCAGCGCCTCTCAGAGGGGGCCACCCTCGACCTCGCGGCGACGGATAAACTAGCGCTCTCACTTACAGTCGCCTCACGCATCATTCAGGCCTGTGCCCTCGAACGCGCGGCCCACTCACCCCTCCTGTGCATCATGGTCCCTGCAGACGGCCGCCCCATCGTGGACCCCATCAGCGACCACCCTCAGCCAACCCCACGCCTGTGCCACGCGGCAGCCAACCAACCCCGGGGGGCCCAAGTGGTCATCGCTGGTTTCAGGCGATGAGCGGCCCGACTGGCATGGGTCTTGAGTCGGGTAACGTGTCGTGAGGAAGGCAAGCTGGCAGTGCCCGTTGGTCCTGGAAGGAACAAGATGGCGGCACCCACTGGCCGTATGTGGTCCGAGGAGGGGAAGATGGCGGGGCCCACTGGCCGCACGTGGTCCGAGGAGGGGAAGATGGTGGGGCCCACTGGCCGCACGGGGTCCGAGGAGGGGAAGATGGCGGGGCCCACTGGTGGTCGGGGGCACAGGCCTGAATGATGCGTGAGTGCGCTAGTTTTTTGGTCGCCACGTGCTCGAGGGTGGCCCCCTCTGAGAGGCGCTGGCGGATGTAGTCAGACTCTATGTGAAACTCAGTGTAATAAATTGATGCACGATCAATTACACAATAAATCGAGGCTTTATTACACTAAGATGTGTGGCCTCCTACAGCAGCTGACTAAAATGGCTGCTGTACGGGGAGCACACATATTTATACTCCGCCTACTGGGCGGAGCCCAAAGGCAGGGATCTACCCCCGTACCTGTAGTACAGGGGCCTTACCGTAAAGCACCTATGTTATCATTCTATATATACAATATATACATCAGTGGTGACTACCATAAGCTCCCTCTACACTGTCCCCATCAAACCCTCCCAGTACAGGTACAGCACGGGGTTAGATACAGAGTAAAGCTCCCTCTACACTGTCCCCATCAAACACTCCCAGGACAGGTACAGCACGGGGTTAGATACAGAGTAAAGCTCTCTCTACACTGTCCCCATCAAACAATCCCAGGACAGGTACAGCACGGGGTTAGATACAGAGTAAAGCTCCCTCTACACTGTCCCCATCAAACACTCCCAGGACAGGTACAGCACAGAGTAAGTTACAGAGTAAAGCTCCCTCTACACTGTCCCCATCAAACACTCCCAGGACAGGTACAGCACGGGGTTAGATACAGAGTAAAGCTCCCTCTATACTGTCCCCATCAAACACTCCCAGGGCAGGTACAGCACGGGGTTAGATATAAAGTGAAGCTCTCTCCGCTTTTCGATGCTCTATAACAAGCGGAGGTGTGAATCAGGCTGAAACTTGCCTTCTCTCCTGATGTCTTGCGTTGACATGTTTCCTGTTGCTGGGAAGTGAATTTTCTGCCTTGCTGCCTCGTCTGAACGGTACAGTCCCCTTCCTGAGGCCTGCTTGGTGCTGAGCTGTTGCTGTTATTCCATCTGATTGTGACACCGTGAGTCAGTGTGTGGAGCAGAATGGGGGTACTCATGCGGTACCTGGCAATATCCCATCTGCCAAGCTTCAATCAGCCTGAAACAGCCAACTCCCTGCCCTTTGCACTATTGTGTTCTCCGAGTAGCAATTAAGTTGCATTCTGTTCCTTGTACCTGACCTCGCCCAGGAGTGTGTGCATGCAAGAGAGACTGCTACAGTGTGAAGAAAGGAGAAGATCAGAGGGAGGGTCAGATAGAGAGAGATAGAACAGGTCCTTTACTCCCCAATCTGCTTCCTGTCAGACAGTACCTCCCAAATGTCAACACAAACACTCCCCCAAAATATTTTGCCCTCATTGACTCGATCAGAAGCCGCCTCCATTCAATCTCCCCCTTAACCTTCCCTGCTACGAAGAGAATGATCGCCCCCCTCGCCCCCCCCCCCCCCACCCCTCACGGCTGGGGCACGTTACTGTAAACCGAGCTCCACAAACTCTCCGAGGGGTCCTGAAGTGCGGAAGCAGCAACTGGTCACAATGTTCCTCAGGAGGGGTGGGTCTAACCAAGTGTTTATACAGTCATAACTTTTATTAAAAATATTTTTTTATTGGCGTTTTCCAATTTTACAAAGCGTATTTACAAAAGAGTGGGTGTCTTATTTAATGAGGCCCTCCCCCCCCCCCCCCCCGCCCCCGTTGGTGGTTTAGTTCCCCTCCAATGGATCAAACAACTGTTCACCTCTGACCTCTGCTTCCTCACTTTGAGCCGGTTTTATATCCACACTCACACCTCCCCTCTGACGGCCTGAGTTTTAATTCTGCCCGGCGAGCCGACGATGGGGTACGCAGTCGGACATCCCGTGAAAGTCCCTGTACACCGCATCCGCCACATAATCCCCATGAACTCTCCCTGTCCCTTCGTCCAGGAAACCCGATCAAGGTGGCCAAACCGGATTTGCTTTCCAGCAATGAAGCCTGCCCCAGTTTGAAGGTGTGTAAGGGGTGTGTAACTGGGTTTAGTGTGTACTGAAGAGGAGGGGTACATTTCTGCCTTTCACCTTCGTCCGTATCCAAGGAGGGTTGGGGGGGGGGGGGTGATTGTGAGCAGGGACTCTGCACGTCCGGCCTTACTTCCCTCGGCAACCAAGGTTGCATCCCGTCGAACCCTTGCTGCTTTCCCATTCCACTGAGCTGTGGTGGGGGGGGGGGGGTCATCTTCAAATCAGAAGGGGAGAAGGCAGAGACTGAAGTGAGGAGACAGAACTAGGGGCTGAAGGTAGGGAGTGGGTTGGAGGTGGGGGGGGGGCTGGGGCTTGTCGCCTGCGACTGGATTGGGCCTCCCTGGGTATCGCCCCTCTCACACTCTCTCCCAGAATCCCTCACCACCCCCAAATCATGAATCTACTGATGTTGCCTCGAGCCTTTGCCCCCATAAGCTGTGGATCTTCCACTGTGGAGGCCTGTCACCCTAGGGGATTGGATAGATGGCAGACGCACAGCTCTGAATTCGTGCCTCCTCGCCAACGATTCCCATGGGGGCATCACTGGGGCACAGCTGACCATCTCTTTGATCTTTGCGTCCTCACTCTCCACTGGAGTGGTACCGGATGATTGGAGGGCGGCGAATGTTGTTCCCCTGTTCAAGAAAGGGAATAGGGAAATCTCTGGGAATTACAGACCCATCAGTCTTACGTCTTTGGTGAGCAAAATACTGGAAAGGATTCTGAGAGATGGGATTTATGATTATTTAGAAAAAGATAGTTTGATTAAAGATAGTCAGCATGGCTTTGTGAGGGGCAGGTCATGCCTCACAAGCGTCATTGAATTCTTTGAGGATGTGACGAGACACATTGATGAAGGTCGGGCAGTGGATGTGGTGTATATGGATTTCAGTAAGGCATTTGATAAGGTTCCCCATGGTAGGCTCATTCAGAAAGTTAGGGGGAATGGGATACAGGGAAATCTGGCTGTCTGGATACAGAATTGGCCGAAAGAAGACGGCGAGTGGTAGTGGATGGAAAGTATTCTGCCTGGAGGTTGGTGACCAGTGGTGTCCCACAGGGATCTGTTCTGGGCCCTCTGCTCTTTGTGATTTTTATAAATGACTTGGATGAGGAAGTGGAAGGGTGGGTTAGTAAGTTTGACGATGACACAAAGGTTGGTGGAGTTGTAGATAATGTTGAGGGTTGTTGGAGGTTACAACAGGACATTGACAGGATGCAGAGCTGGGCTGAGAAGTGGCAGATGGAGTTCAACCTAGATAAATGTGAAGTGATTCATTTTGGAAGGTCGAATTTGAATGCTGAATACAGGGTTAAAGGCAGGATTCCTGGAAGTGTGGAGGAACAGAGGGATCTTGGGGTCCAGGTACATCGATCCCTCAAAGTTGCCACCCAGGTTGATAGGGTTGTTAAGAAGGTGTCTGGTGTGTTGGCTTTCATTAACGGGGGATTGAGTTTAAGAGCCGCGAGGTTTTGCTGCAGCTTTATAAAACCCCGGTTAGACCACACTTGGAATATTGTGTCCAGTTCTGGTCGCCTCATTATAGGAAGGATGTGGATGCTTTGGAGAGGGTACAGAGGAGATTTACCAGGATGCTGCCTGGACTGGAGGGCATGTCTTATGGAGAAAGGTTGAGGGAGCGAGGGCTTTTCTCACTGGAGCGAAGGAAAAGAGGTGACTTGATAGAGGTGTACAAGGTGATGCGAGGCATGGATAGAGTGGATAGCCAGAGACGTTTCCCCAGGGTGGAAATGGCTGTCACGAGGGGGAACATCATTTTAAGGTGATTGGAGGGAGGTATAGGGAAGATGGCAGAGGGAGGTTCTTTACACAGAGAGTGGTGGGTGTGTGGAATGCACTGCAGCAGAGGTGGTGGAGTCAGAGTCATTAGGGACATTTAAGCGACTCTTGGACAGGCACACGGACAGCAGTAAATTGAAGGGGTGTAGGTTCGGCTCATCTTAGATGAGGATAAATGGTCGGAACAACATCGTGGGCCGAAGGGCCTGTTTTGTGCTGTACTCTTCTATGTTCTATCTCCCCTCGTCCACACCCTCAACCCATCCCAAGGCTCCACTGCGAGCTATCAACCTCATCGACCCCAAGGCCCAAGGCCAGATTTCTCTCATAACAGCTGCTTCATCAATGGCCTTCCCTTCCATCATAAGGTCAGAAGTGGGGATGTTCGCTGCTGACTGAACAATGTTCAGCCCCATTCACAACTCCTCAGATACTGAAGCCGTCCGTGTCCAAATGCAGCAAAACCTGGACAATATCCAGGCTCGGGGCTGACAAGCGGCAAGGTACATTCACACCACACAAGCCCCAGGCAATGACCATCTCCTACAAGAGAGGATCTAACCATCATCCCGTGACATTCAATGGCATTCCCATCGCTGAATCCCCCACACTCAACATCCTGGGGGGGTTACCATTGATCAGAAACTGAACTGGACCCAGCCATATAAACACTGCGGCTCCCAGAGCAGGTCAGAGGCTGGGAATCCTGCGGAGAGTAACTCACCTCCTGACTCCCCCCCAAAGCCTGTCCATCATCTACAAGGACACAAGTCAGGAGTGTGATGGGACCCTCTCCACTTGCCTGGATGGGTGCGGCTCCCAACAACACTCGAGAAGCTCCACACCATCCAGGACAAAGCAGCTCCCGCTCGATCGACACGCTAACCCCCACCTTCCACATCCGCTCCCTCCCCCACCGACGCACAGCGGCAGCCGTGTGTCCCGTCTACAAGATGCACGGCAGCCAATCACCGAGGCTCCTTCGACAGCACCTTCCAAACCCGCCACATCTACCATCTAGAAGGTTCCTCATGGCAGACATGCGCAGAAGGTGAAGTCACACGGGGTCAGAGGTGAGCTGGCAAGGTGGATACAGAACTGGCTCGGTCACAGAGGGCAGAGAGTAGCAATGGAAGGGTGCTTTTCAAATTGGAGGGCTTTGACTAGTGGTGTTCCACAGGGATCAGTGCTGGGACCGTTGCTGTTCGTAGTATATATAAATGATTTGGGGCAGCTCGGTGGCCTAATGGTTAGCACAACCGCCTCACGGCGCTGAGGTCCCAGGTTCGATCCCGGCTCTGGGTCACTGTCCGTGTGGAGTTTGCACATTCTCCCCGTGTCTGCGTGGGTTTCGCCCCCACAACCCAAAAATGTGCAGAGTAGGTGGATTGGCCACGCTAAACTGCCCCTTAATTGGAAAAAATAATTGGGTACTCTAAAGTTATATATTAAAAAAATGATTTGGAGGAAAATGTAACTGGTCTGATTAGTAAGTTTGCAGACGACACAAAGTTTGGTGGAATTGTGGATAGTGATGAGGACTGTCAAGGATACAGCAGCATTTAGATCGTTTGGAGACTTGGGCGGAGAGATGGCAGATGGAGTTTAATCCGGTCAAATGTGAGGTAATGCATTTTGGAAGGTCTAATGCAGGTAGGGAATATACAGCGAATGGTAGAAGAGTATTGACAGGCAGAAGGATCTGGGTGTACAGGTCCACAGGTCACTGAAAGTTAGGTGGAGAAGGTGGTCAAGAAGGCATACGGCGGATGTCCGGTGGCGGCTATGAAGGATTAAGTTGCACATTTGGCGGCTCCCGCTCGGGTCGGTCTTTTGGACCTTTTCCACCGATTTTCTTGACTTGAATTGTAAAACTGACGACAGAGGTAATTGTGTACTGAATTCGCACATCGGTGCATGGAGAGAAGGACTAGAAGTGCTGGTAAAGGCAGAAACAGAAAGACAGAGAAGGCTTGGGCTGAAGCTGCTACAGGGGACAGCATGGCGGAGGGGCGGACCTCTGGTTTGTCAACATAGCGGTCAACGGAGCAGCTGATGCACGTTATTCAGGAAGGCTTTGCTATGCAGAAACAGGACTGCTTGGACCCGATAAAAGAGTCAATTGAGCGGCTGGAGCTCAGATTGGACGCCCAAGATCGGGCGATCCAGAAGGTGGAGAAGGCGCTGGCTGAGCAGGAGGAACATCAAACTGCGGTGGAGCTGGAGGTGGGGATGCTGAGGGACCAGCAGAAGAAGCTCCTGGAGAAGGTGGAGGACGTGGAGAATAGGTCCCGCCGGCAGAACTTGAGAATCGTTGGGCTCCCGGAGGGGTCCAAAGGAGCGGACGCTGGGGCATACATCGCAGACATGTTTGAGAAGCTGCTGGGGGATGGGGCATTCTCCCAACCCTTGGAGATGGACAAGGGGCACTCACGAGGAAGCCGTGAACGGGGCCCCGAGGGCAATGGCGGTGAGATTCCACAGATACTTGGATAAGGAGCGTATTCTGCAGTGGGCCAAGCAGACACGGAGCTGTAAGTGGGACAATAGTATCCTGTGGGTTTACCAAGCCCTGAGTGTGGAGGTGGCCAGGAGAAGAGCAGCTTCAACCAGATCAGGGCGATCCTTTTTAAGAAAAAGGTGAAGTTCGGACTGTTGTATCCGGCCCGTCTCTGGGTCACATACGAGGAACAGCACTTTTATTTTGAGTCGCCTGAGGACGCCCTGGACTTTGTGAACAGGAAAGGACTGGTGGTGGACTGAGAACTTTGGAACTTTGCTGCAACATTCATGTTTTTTAAAAAATTTTTATTTCTCTGTTCTTTAAAAACGTTTCTTGTTTTTCGTTTTGTGGAAGATGTTTGTAATGCCTTCTGTATTGATTTGGGAGCAGTGGCAGAGCTGAGTGAGTTAAGGGTTTCGTTTGTTGGGGGATGGAGGTGTGCTTGTTTAGATTTTAGTGTTTTTCTGTCGGGCAATTGTGTGGGGATTGTTTGATGTTTGTATGAGCGGGGGGGAGGGAACAATAGGTGGGAGACTATCCGGCGCCAGGGATGGGAGTCACCAAGTTAGCTGGGCAGGATTGAAGATTGTGTTCCGGACGTTATTGGGGAGGGCCAGGCGGGGTTTGTTAAGGGCAGGCAGTTGGTGGCCAATGTAAGAAGGTTGTTAAATGTGATCATGATTACCCCGGAAGATAGGGAGGTGGAGGTAGTGATCGCCATGGACGCAGGAAAGGCTTTTGATCGGGTAGAATGGGATTATCTGTGGGAGGTACTGGGACGGTTTGGATTTGGGTGGAGCTTTATTGACTGGGTCAGGTTGCTGTATCAGGCTCCTGTGGCAAGTGGACGGATGAATAGGACATCAGACTACTTTAGACTGCACCGGGGTGGAAGACAGGTGTGCAAAATGTGCGGGAGGACCAGCGAACCATGTCCACATGTTCTGGACATGTCCGAAGCTTAGGGGACTTTGGCAGGGGTTTGCAGATGTCATGTCCACGGTGTTAAAAACAAGGGTGGCGCTGAGTCCAGAGGTGGCGATTTTCGGGGTGTCGGAAGACCCGGGAATCCAGGAGGAGAAAGAGGCAGACGTTCTGGCCTTTGCTTCCCTGGTAGCCCGGAGACGGATACTATTAGCTTGGAGGGACTCAAAGCCCCCGAAATCAGGGACCTGGCTATCGGATATGGCTAGCTTTCTCTGTTTGGAGAAAATCAAGTTCGCCTCGAGAGGGTCGGTGTTAGGGTTCACCCGGAGGTGGCAACCGTTCATCGACAACTTCGCGGAAAATTAAGCATCAGCAAAAGGGGGAGGGGGTTAGTTTAGCTTAGAGTAGGGGGTTAATAAAGGTGGGACCTGTAAGGGAGGGAGACGGCTTTTACACTATGTTTATAGTTTCCTGTACATTGTTTATTGTGTTGTTGTTATAATACCAAAATACCTCAATAAAATGTTTATTTAAAATAAAGGCGGCATACGGCAGCTTGCCTTCATTGGCCGAGGCATTGAGTATCAGAATTGGCAAGTCATGCTGCAGCTGTACAGAACCTTAGTTCGGCCACACTTGGAGTATAGGGCGAGATTCTCTAAAAATGGGGCCATGTCCACATTCCGATGGGAAAACAGGCGCCAACGACTCCGGCGTCAACGGCCCCGCAAAAGGGAGGAATTCTCACCTGTCTACGGGGCTAGGTAGCCACCGGAGTCGCTCCCGCAGCTCCAGCCGGCGGGGAACGGCCCGCGCGAGTTCGCGCATGCGCGGAACGGCCGGCATATTTCCACGCATGCGTGGAACAGCTGGCATGATAGCGTGCATGGGCGGAACGGTCGGCGTATTGCCGCGCATGCGCGGAACGGTCGGCGTATTGCCGCGCATGCGTGAAACGGCCAGAGTATTCCCTCGCATGCGCGGAACGGGCGGAGTATTCCCGTGCATGCGCAGAATGGGCGGAGTATTCCCGCACATGCGCGAAACGGGCGGAGTATTTCCGCGCATGCGCAGAACGGGCGGAGTATTCCCGCACATGCGCGGAACGGCCAGAGTATTCCCGCGCATGCGCAGAACGGGCGGAGTATTCCCGCACATGCGCGGAACGGCCAGAGTATTCCCGCGCATGCGCAGAACGGGCGGAGTATTCCCGCACATGTGCGGGGTTCCTTTTTCCACGCCGGCCCCCAGAGGAACCAGCCCGCCTGCCGATTGGTAGGCCCCGATCCCGGGCCAGACCACTGTGGGCCCCCCCCGCCACCCGCCAGGGTCGGGTCCCCTCACCCCCCCCCCCCAGGACGGCCCCCGCACACTCACCTTCCAGGTCCCGCCATGTGGGAGGTGAGTAACCCACGCAGGCGGGAGGCTGCCAAACCCGTCGGCCCATCGGGGCCCAGAGAACCAACGCTGTCAATGACCCCCGACCGGCACGGCCGCTATCCCGCCGGCGCCCGAAAACGGCACTGGATTATGGGGAAGCCGCATCGGAGAATCACAGCCATAGTGTCCAATTCTGGCCACGTGTCCAATTCTGGCCATAGTGCCCAATTCTGGCCACAGTGTCCAATTCTGGCCATAGTGCCCAATTCTGGCCACAGTGTCCAATTCTGGCCACAGTGTCCAATTCTGGTTGCCTCACTACCAGAAGGATGTGGGGGCTTTAGAGAGGGCGCAGAAGAGATTTACCAGGATGTTGCCTGGTATGGAGGGCATCAGCTATGAGGAGAGGTTGAATAAACTCGGTTTGTTCTCACTGGAACGAAGGAGGTTGAGGGGGGACCTGATAGAGGTCGACAAAATTATGAGGGGCATAGACAGAGTGGATAGTCAGAGGCTTTTCCCCAGGGTAGAGGGATCAATTACTAGGGGGCACAGGTTTAAGGTGCGAGGGGCGAGGTTTAGAGGAGATGTACGAGGCAGGTTTTTTACACAGAGGGTAGTGGGTGCCTGGAACTCGCTGCCGGAGGAGGTGGTGGAAGCAGGGACGATAGTGACGTTTAAGGGGCATCTTGACAAATACATGAATAGGATGGGAATAGAGGGATAGGGATTCAGGAAGTGTAGAAGATTTTAGTTTAGACGGGCAGCATGGTCGGCACGGGCTTGGAGGGCTGAAGGGCCTGTTCCTGTGCTGTACTTTTCTTTGTTAGAAGGACAAGGAAAGCAAGGCACACAGGGAACAGCCATCGCCTGCAAGACCCCCCCTCCCTCCGAGCCCCCCGAACCCCCAAACCCACACACCATCCTGACTGGGAAATATATCGGCTGTTCCTTCACTGTCGCTGGGTCAGAGTCCTGGAATTCCCTCCCTCCCTCCGTGGGCAGCATGGTAGCACAGTGGTTAGCACTGTGGCCTCACAGCGCCAGGGTCCCAGGTTCGATTCCCCGCTGGGTCACTGTCTGTGCGGAGTCAGCACGTTCTCCCCCTGTGTGCGTGGGTTTCCTCCGGGTGCTCCGGTTTCCTCCCACAGTCCAAAGACGTGCAGGTTAGGTGGATTGGCCATGCTAAATTGCCCTTAGTGTCCAAAAGGTTAGGAGGGATTATTGGGTTACAGGGATAGGGTGGAAGTGAGGGCTTTAGTGGGTCGGTGCAGACACGATGGGCCGAATGGCCTCATTCTGTACTGTATGTTCTATGTTCTAACAGCGCCACAGGGGACAGCAGCAGTTTCAGGTACAGTCCAGTGAAGATTGGAGCTTAAACCTCAACAATAAGCTCCCACAAACAGATGTTTGGCACATGTTGCTTATGGAGATAAATATCGGTCACACGACCCTCGGGAGAATTCCTTATTTTCCTTCCAAGCAGTAGTCCCAGGATGTGAGAGGTACGATGTGGTCCTTGCATAAAATATTATCTCAAAGCCAGCAATCCTGACAGGGCGGCACTCCCTCAGTACTGACCCTCTGACAGTGCAGTACTCCCTCAGTACTGACCCTCTGACAGTGCAGCACTCCCTCAGTACTGACCCTCTGACAGTGCAGCGCACCCTCAGTACTGACCCTCTGACAGTGCAGCGCACCCTCAGTACTGACCCTCTAACAGTGCAGCGCTCCCTCAGTACTGACCCTCTGACAGTGCGGCACTCCCTCAGTACTGACCCCCTGACAGTGAGGCACTCCCTCAGTACTGACCCTCTGACAGTGCGGCACTCCCTCAGTACTGACCCCCTGACAGTGCGGCACTCGCTCAGTACTGACACTCTGACAGTACGGTACTCCCTCAGTACTGACTCTCTGACAGTGCGGCGCTCCCTCAGTACTGACCCTCCGACAGTGCAGCACTCCCTCAGTACTGACCCTCCGACAGTGCAGCGCTCCCTCAGTACTGACCCTCCGACAGTGCAGCACTCCCTCAGTACTGACCCTCTGACAGTGCGGCATTCCCTCAGTACTGACCCTCTCACAGTGCAGCGCCCCTTCACCTGGTCGTCTCGAATTTCGTAGTTGATTTCATTTCTGTCGAGCCTCTGAAAGTCCATTTCAATTTTTTCTGACCGTATCTAGTTTTACCAACTACACTCGTTTGACATTGACTCCGTGGTGCCATGTAATATTCTCTGTGTGCATGTATGCCGATGTCTTTGTAGTTGAATTGATGGGAGAAATAGGGCTTTGCAAATGAACAAAACTGTTTATTAATTGACTATAGCACTGAAGGGTTTCTATGTAGTCTGCTGTGATTACAGTTGGAGACTAAGGTAAATGCAAATAACTATTATCAGCAAGTATTAATTACAGTTGACTAAGGAGCTACTCAATATGCGACTGGACTCGACATCTGCGATCCACATTCTGCCTGACGTGTGTCTGTGTTCCAGTAACGTTCTCCTGTCGTCATGCCCCCTGTGGTCGGATGCTAGAACTGACATCTGTACATACAGGCACGAATGTTGAATTACAGTTTGTTTGTTATATTACTTACACAGATGGTAGTTCACATATCATCACAGCTCTCAGTTCCCACTCTGAGGTTCTATTGCCAATAGTGTTCAATGGTGAGGAGTATTCCATTGAGGGAAAGGCTGTGATTAATGGAACGTCGGCCCAGTTAACCAGGGCGAATCGGTGCGTCCACCGCAGTAGCCCATCCAACGCGACACCTGAACTTTGACCCCGTTACATCAGGAGCGCTTCTTCCTCTGAACGTTTCCATCACTCGCATTGCCAGCCGGGGCAGCACCATCGGCGGACTGGTGCGATGCCAAACCGGTCCCCACGCCCGCCCCAACCCCAGCCCCCACTCCCGCCCCAACACCAACCCCCAGCAAAGCCCCCGCCCCGGCGCCGACCCCGGCCCCCACTGCCACGCTGGCCCCCTGAAGGGCTCCGGCCAGAATGGCGCCGCCAACAATCGCGGGTCCGGCGACCACGGCGCCCACCACCGCACCTGCGGCTCCGATCACCCCCGATCCCGCCATCATCCCGCACTTCATCACGCCCCACCAGAATTTATTCTTGTAATGCGAGCAGAAGGACTGGCACTCAGATAACATCAGCATTTTCAGGGAAAACGTATCCTCCTTCGACTCAACCCCGCGCTTTCTCAGCCGTCTCTGATAATCGGCAAGCAGCTCACTGGCCTTCAGCTCCACGTGTCTCTTCATTGACCGGGGAGTTAACTTGACGCTGCGGAAGACTCCTGCTGCAGCCCGCTCCTGATAATCAAACACACAGCGCGGGGTTAGATACAGAGTAAAGCTCCCTCTCCACTGTCCCCATCAAACACTCCCAGGACAGGTACAGCACGCGGTTCGATACAGAGTAAAGCTCCCTCTACACTGTCCCCATCAAACATTCCCAGGACAGGTACAGCACGGGGTTAGATACAGAGTAAAGCTCCCTCTACACTGTCCCCATCAAACTCTCCCAGGACAGGTACAGCACGGGGTTAGATACAGAGTAAAGCTCTCTCTACACTGTCCCCGTCAAACACTCCCAGGACAGGTAGAGCACGGGGTTAGATACAGAGTAAAGCTCCGTCTACACTGTCCCCATCAAACACTCCCAGGACAGGTACAGCACAGGGTTAGATACAGAGTAAAGCTCCCTCCACAATGTCCCCATCAAACACTCCCAGGACAGGTACAGCACGGGGTTAGGTACAGAGTAAAGCTCCCTCTACACTGTCCCCAGGACAGGTACAGCATGGGGTTACATACAGAGTAAAGCTCCCTCTACACTGTCCCCATCAAACACTCCCAGAACAGGTACAGCACAGGGGTAGATACAGAGTAAAGCTCCCTCCACACTGTCCCCATCAAACCCTCCCAGGACAGGTACAGCACGGGGTTAGATACAGAGTAAAGCTCCCTCTGCATTGTCCCCATCAAACCCTTCCAGGAGAGGTACAGCACGGGGTTAGATACAGAGTAAAGCTCCCTCTACACTGTCCCCATCACACACTCCCAGGACAGGTACAGCACAGGGTTAGATACAGAGTAAAGCTCCCTCTACACTGTCCCATCAAACACTCCCAGGACAGGTACAGCACCGTGTTAGATACGGAGTAAAGCTCCCTCTACACTGTCCCCATCAAACACACCCAGGACAGGTACAGCACGGGGTTAGATACAGACTAAAGCTCCCTCTATACTGTCCCCAGGACAGGTACAGGCCGCATTGGGAAAGCCTTCAGCTGAACTCTGATTGGATACGGTGCTGTTAAAATCGAGCTGTATGGATGGAGGGCTTTGCTGAGGAGCTTGCCCGTGAGAAGAGATGGAGAAAGGGACAGTGTAAGGACATGGCAGTCAGGCAGATTATTGATGAAGGTAATCGGAGCCAGAGTGTGTATTGATAGATGGTCAAAGCGGGGAGAAGTGGCTTTAAACTCTCAGGAGGGATACGAGGATGTGCGTGAACGGAGAGCTAGAAAGACAAATGCAAACTGGAGACAAGAGAAAGATATATTGATGTGGATAGATCCAAGCACCATGGGGGATGTGATGTAAAGAGGATAGTGCGCCAGATGGTACGGCCTGTGCAAGGGAACAGTAGAAGAATATATCTTTGAAATCGCTCTGTTCAACATTCCGCAGACATGGTTGCTAGGCAACCAAGGTGGGGGAAGAAATATTCTGGGGAACACCACATGCTGATAAGAAAGGAGAACCGGAGGACAGTGGTGAGAAATGATCTTGGCTCAGGAAGTGACATCACTGTGGGTGGACATTAGGAATAGCAAGGGTCGGCAAACACTGTTGGGAGTAGTTCATTGCCCCCCCCCCCCCCTCCTCCAGAGTTAGACCATTGTACACAGCAGGAAAGAAGAAATGATTGGAGCAAAGGCAATTGGAGCAAAGGCAACTTGTAACAAAGGCAATATGATAGACGTGGGAAACTTTACGCTTCATACTGCGTAGACCAATCCAATCGGTAAAGGCGGTCTGGAAGATCAATTTGTCGAACGCTTCTGTGGCAGGCGCCTGGAGCAACATGTTGTGAAACCAACTAGGGAGAAAGATTTTCTAGATTTAGTGTTGCCCAGTGAGGCAGGGTTAATCCAGTTATTTGACTGGATAGGATCAACTTGGAAATAGTGATCATAATACTATTGAATTCCCCATTGAGTTTGAAAAGGATACAAAACCACAAGGAAAGATAAAGATAGTGAATGGCAAGGATGGTGTTGTGCAAGGTTGTGATATATAGCTAAACCAAGGGTTAGCTTAGTGTAGTCCAGAGACCTGCTCAGACCAGGAGATGGAGGCCTCTATACCACTTACTTTGATATGTATGTAGTAATTCCACAAGTACTTAATAAACACTTGCTGTTATCATTTAGAAACTGACAAGCTCTTCTTTAACTGATACCTTTGGCAACCAACACCATCCCAAAACGTATCAACAGGACTTCCAGGTGAGATTTAGAACCCTCAGCTTAATCACCGCACAGTACCTGCTCACTGATGTACATCTTATATTCATTCAACGTCTCTTTCAATAGTTTCATATTCCAAAAGGCCTCCGTCATCTGTCAAGATAAAAAATTATTAAATATGGAGAATGGAAATTATTATCCCACATATCGGAGGTGGTGTCTCTCAGTCCCCTCTCTCTCTCAGGGAGATATCTGTACACTGACTGGTGTCTCTCAGTCCCTCTCTCTCAGGGAGATATCTGTACACTGACTGGTGTCTCTCAGTCCCCTCTCTCTCAGGGAGATATCTGTACACTGATCGGTGTTTCTCAGTCCCCTCTCTCTCAGGGAGATATCTGTACACTGACTGGTGTCTCTCAGTCCCCTCTCTCTCAGGGAGATATCTGTACACTGATCGGTGTTTCTCAGTCCCCTCTCTCAGGGAGATATCTGTACACTGACTGGTGTCTCTCAGTCCCCTCTCTCTCAGGGAGATATCTGTACGCTGACTGGTGTCTCTCAGTCCCCTCTCTCTCAGGGAGATATCTGTACGCTGACTGGTGTCTCTCAGTCCCCTCTCTCTCAGGGAGATATCTGTACACTGACTGGTGTCTCTCAGTCCCCCCTCTCTCTCAGGGAGATATCTGTACACTGACTGGAGTCTCTCGGTCCCCTCTCTCTCAGGGAGATATCTGTACACTGATCGGTGTTTCTCAGTCCCCTCTCTCTCAGGGAGATATCTGTACACTGACTGGTGTCTCAGCCCCCTCTCTCTCTCAGGGAGATATCTGTACACTGACTGGTGTCTCTCAGCCCCCTCTCTCAGGGAGATATCTGTACACTGACTGGTGTCTCTCAGTCCCCTCTCTCTCTCAGGGAGATATCTGTACACTGAGTGGTGTCTCTCAGTCCCCTCTTTTACAATGAGGTGTGCCCATTTCTATTTGCACTCACTGTTTTAGGATACCAGACCAAACCCAACCATTGTTCGGATACTGGACAAGAACACCAAACAATGTTTCTATTTGTAAAAGAGTGAACAGTGGCTATTCAACCCCAGGAGTAATGGCTCTGACCAATCAGTATCATTTATGTTAAAACAAACTTTAATTGAAACATAGAGTCAACCACATTAACATTAAAGAAATACAGTTCTTAAATAAAGGATAAACTTGAACTTACAATCTATACCTGCGACTAATTTCAATTAAGGCCCCCAATATGGTTCAAATGCCACTTGTAAATAAAGTTAACACATGAGTTAATTGTTTATCTGTGTCAATACTTTTAGGAGAGAGAGAAAGCCTTATAATTGCAGACCCAGTTCACTTCTGTCTTAGACTATATCCTGTGGCAAACTGCTGTTCAACGTGAAATTTTATAACAGACTACAAATCTACACAGACCTGGCTCCTATCCATTGAATTTATCCCACTAAGTTCCATAACCTGTTTACCTTACACTAAATACAATCCCTCAAATTATTTACTCCCCAGGGTTGGAGTGAACGATTACCCCACCATTTACTACACTTTAATTACCGCTTTAGCAGTCAAACTGTCTGTTTCTATTTTTAACCAGGACTTTTAACATTACTGTCACAAATATGAAATATAATAAATATCAATATCTTCCATCCCTCACAACAGCTGCCCTTTGCATTTAGGAAACTATTGGTGACTCACCTGCAGAGGTGTTCTGATCTGGAGCGAGTGTTTCTCGATGGTTGCGGTGAATAACTGGGGAAAAAGAGAGAGTTAGAGATGAGAAGAGGACTTTCTGAAAGGGAGGCAGGCTTTCGAGGATACGTTACAAAGTGAATGAGGGCAGGAAAGTTGGAACCTTGGATCGGAAGTCAGAGCTGGGGTTGAGGGGGTTCCTGTGTTGATGATCTGGAGCTTAGTGCGCAGGGAAACAACGGCAACGTTTGAAGATGACACAAAACTTGGGGCAGTGCTGTAAACTGTGATGGGGACAGTGTGGAACTTCAGAAGGGAATGGCAATGTGGTAAATTGGCAGAGAGAGACACGCACACACAGGCAGCCGCCTGCTCCCACTCACACACTCACACACACACCTCCCGGCAGCTGACACAGGCACGCACAGACATAGAGATCAATAGAGATAGAGGCGGTGTTGCAAGTTGAAGCTGAGGGACTGATGCACACCGGTAAATGCAGTTACACGCAGGCCCAGCAGAGGCAGCAGAGACATGATGATACCTTGATTTGATCAAACAGCCGAGAGCCAGTAAGGACCGAATCTTTGTTGTCCGTCCGTGAGCAGGAGGGCAGAGTACGCAGGACACAGCTGAAATAATTCACCAGGCACTCTCTGAAATCTTCATCCATCTCTGTTAGGGAGAAGTGGGAAGTCATTCAACAAAAATCCACTATCAGTGTGTTAGATACACTGTCCTTTCCCCCTCTGGGACAGTGTCACAGTGTGTTAGATACACTGTCCTTTCCCCCTCTGGGACCGGGTGTCACAGTGTGTTAGATACACTGTCCTTTCCCCCTCTGGGACAGTGTCACAGTGTGTTAGATACACTGTCCTTTCGCCCTCTGGGACCGGGTGTCACAGTGTGTTAGATACACTGTCCTTTCCCCCTCTGGGTCAGTGTCACAGTGTGTTAGATACACTGTCCTTTCCCCCTCTGGGACAGTGTTACAGTGTGTTAGATACACTGTCCTTTCCCCCTCTGGGACAGTGTCACAGTGTGTTAGACACACTGTCCTTTCCCCCTCTGGGACAGTGTCACAGTGTGTTAGATACACTGTCCTTTCCCCCTCTGGGACAGTGTCACAGTGTGTTAGATACACTGTCCTATCCCCCTCTGGGACAGTGTCACAGTGTGTTAGATACACTGTTCTTTTCTCCTCTGGGACCGGGTGTCACAGTGTGTTAGATACACTGTCCTTTCCCCCTCTGGGACAGTGTCACAGTGTGTTAGACACACTGTCCTTTCCCCCTCTGGGACAGTGTCACAGTGTGTTAGATACACTGACCTTTCCCCCTCTGGGACTGGGTGTCACAGTGTGTTAGATACACTGTCCTTTCCCCCTCTGGGACAGTGTCACAGTGTGTTAGATACACTGTCCTTTCCCCCTCTGGGACAGTGTCACAGTGTGTTAGATACACTGTCCTTTCCCCTCTGGGACAGCGTCACAATGTGTTAGATACACTGTCCTTTCCCCCTCTGGCAGTGTCACAGTGTGTTAGATACACTGTCCTTTCCCCCTCTGGGACAGTGTCACAGTGTGTTAGATA